>NW_027104114.1:585469-732035 GCF_902728285.1 Clytia hemisphaerica | reverse complement strand
TTTTAAGAATCGGTAGATTGTGTTTTGTGTATTTACAGACCAGCGCGCTTTATACTAAAGCTAGGTCTGCAGATTATATTATTCATTTCAGCCACTGAGATACAACCTGCGGATTATTTTAAATATTTTCACGATGTCGGCAAGAACATGTGTATTTCTTGTGGTTTCTTTCACTTTAATTTAATGGTTCTAGGTGTCTTTTATTTTACCAATTTCTTTGGGAATGTATGGAGTTGAAAGGAGACTTATCAAAAGTGCCTGCGAAGTTTCGATCCATGATTTAAGTATTTGTAGCAATCATAAAGATTTCTGTAATGCAATGCATATTATTTGGATTTCATAAAATATAAATAGGTGTTTGCTCTTCCTGGCTTCCACTACTAAGAACTTTGTACTCTTTAAAATGTGGTTATGCTGTTTTAAATTGGAAATTGTAACTATAATTAGCTTTATAATCTCATGCAGGATAGGCTCTTCTTTTTCTTTTCCCACAAGAACACTTTTCTGAGCTTGAACCCTTGTTTTGCGGACATCCTTTTCTGAGATTGTAATCTTTCTACAACAGGTATTTTACATTGCAAAATAAATCATCATTTTCTTTTCCTTCTTCTTCTGTCTGCTTCGTATAATAACAAAGACGTATTTGCTAAAAATGGTCAAAAATATCATTAGATTTCAGTAAGTATTACGTAATCGTAGCGCACTTACCGTTGTGTCTTTTTCTTTTTATAATAGAGTTCTTTTTATAATTTCATTTTCAGCGGGGGAGGAGCAATGAAATCGATTACCTCGACGTTCGAAAATTTGCAATAAACCCGGGGGGGGGGGGCATCTAAAACGTAAAGCGACCCACCGGACGTTTGACGATATAGGGAAACTTTTTGGGGACATTTTTTGGGAGTTCAGGAAGTGCATTTTGATGGTCAAGTATCCCATTTTAAAGCAAAATTCTTTTGGCAAGGGCATTACTCTTTACAAGAGCGATAGAGAAACACACCAGCACCCCCGTCCAGAGAAATAAAAAAGTAAAACAAAAACAAAATTACAAGAAATGAATGAAAGATTTTTTATTTTGTTGGAAATGTTTCTCTGTGAATGAAAATATTACTTCGTTAGCTAATATTACAAGAAAGATTGGAACGATTCATATGCAAAAGGCTTCCTGCGACTTTTCGCCCAAAGGAAAATCTACCATGTTTGTTATGGTTTTTCTGTTTTCCCACGTGACTTTTGTTTTGATTTTGTATGTTTTGTTTTGACTTGAAACCGCTACAATGTTTACATCACAACTCCCGCAATGTCCCTTTAAAAGGAACTTTAAAAATAACAGTAAAAAGTCTTGCTCTTTTATTTGCAAACTTGAGGTTGATTCATTTTTAGTAACTATAGAAAGTGCCACGCCTTCTTAAATTTGAAAATTTGAACCGACGTCACGCGATATTCTCAACTTCAGTTGAGCTAGAATCTTGGAATGTTTGTTTGTTTCTATGTATGGCAGCAAACTTTGGAGCAGCGTAAAGAGCGGAATATTTCGTTTACGGAGCTGAAATTTGGCACACACCTTCCTTAGGTTGAAACTTAGGGGAGTTTTTTCATTTTTTTAAAAAGGTGGCTTATTTTGAATGCTAAAAATACAAAAATAGACATTTTCAAGCACGTTGAAAAACATTGGACGTCAATTTACTTAGGTGCCAGAATAAAAGGTTGCTCTGCACGGTAAAAAAAATTCTTTACCTCTAAATTTTACTTACGACTGAGCCTCTAATCTCTCTGAGTACTTGTCGCTCTGGGTTTTACAATTGAGCCTTACCTTTCCTGGGTGTCAAAGTAAGCTTTATTACCCTGTGTTGCAATTTGGCTTACCCTATCCCGATTATCCATCTGGGTTTACAATCAAGCCTTCCGTAATTGCGAGTACCCATCACCCTGGGTTTACAATCGAACCTTCTCTTATCCCGAACACCTATCAACCTGGGTTTACAATTGGGTTTTCCTTGATCTCAAGCGCCTATCACCCTGGGTTAACATCGGCCTTCATTTACAGCTAAGAGCTTATCACCCTGTTTTAAAAAAACGTGTTTACAATTGGGACTTTCACTTTCACATTTACACTGAAATTGAACAATTGCGTACAAAAACTATTAAAAAGAAAAACGAGTCTCTGTAAAGATCCAAAAATCATTAAATTCAAAATTCCCTCTCTCAAAGAGTCGTGATTTTCCTAAACTTTGACAAAAGTCGAGTGAAAATCGATAAAAATATTGAGAAAAGTCTCTCTAAGGGTCCCTAAATAGCATACTTTTCCTCTCTCTAAGGGTCCATTTTCGATTTTTGGGATCATATTTTGTAAACTTTAATAATGCGCATAAATATTTTCTTTTCATTCATAAACACAACAGGTTGTCGAAAGAGTTAAGAAAAGAATGTTTTGTTCTTTTTAAAATAAGGATCAGTAGTCTTATCTGGAATTTTTCAATAAATCTTTGATTGACTTTTAAATTAAGTAAATGTTTTGAAAAAAAATTCGACCAAAACATTTTTTTGCTTTCTCCTCCTGAAAATTAACCCTTTCCCGTTCATTCATTCATTCGTCGGGATCTGGATAGGTGTGGCATAAATTTAGTTTGGTTGTGAAGCGTGACAATGGATGGGTGTGGCATAAATTTAGTTTGGGTGTGAAGCGTGACAACGGATGGGTGTGGCATAAATTTAGTTTGGTTGTGAAGCGTGACAATGGATGGGTTTGGCATAAATTTAGTTTGGGTGACTGGATGGGTGTGGCATAAATTTAGTTTGGGTGTGAAGCGTGACAATGGATGGGTGTGGCATAAATTTATTTTGGGTGTGCAGCGTGACAGTGGATGGGTGTGGCATAAATTTAGTTTGGGTGTGAAGTGTGACTGTGGATGGGTGTGGCATAAATTTAGTTTGGGTGTGAAGTGTGACTGTGGATGGGTGTGGCATAAATATAGTTTGGTTGTGAAGTGTGACAGTGGATGGGTGTGGCATAAATTTAGTTTGGGTGTGAAGTGTGACAGTGGATGGGTGTGGCATAAATATAGTTTGGTTGTGAAACGCGACAATGGATTGGTGTGGCATAAATTTAGTTTGGGTGTGCAGGATGACAGTGGATGTGTGTGGCATAAATTTAGTTTGGGTGTGAAGCGTGACAATGATCAGATGTGGCATAAATTTAATTTGGGTGTTCAGCGTGACAGTGGATGGATGTGGCATAAATTTAGTTTGGGTGTGAAGTGTGACAGTCGATGGGTGTGGCATAAATTTAGTTTGGGTGTGAAGCGGGACAGTGAATGGGTGTCGCATAAATTTAGTCTGGGTGCGAAGTTGGACAGTGGATGGGTGTGGCATAAATCTAATTTGGGTACAAAGCGGGACAGTGGATGGGTGTGGCGTAATTCTAATTTGGGTACGAAGCGGGACAGTGTATGGGTATCGTGTAAGTTTAATTTGGGTACGAAGCAGGACAGTGGATGGGTGTGGCATAATTCTTGTTTGGGTACGAAGCGGGACAGTCGAAATTAGTCATTTCGGGTGCGACAGTCGAAAGTAACAGAGAATTTTTTGGTTTGTAAAATTGTTGTTGGGCACGAAGCGGGACAGTTGCTTTCAGCGTCCGGGTTATACACATGTACCACTCTAACCCGACCTGATCCAGTTTTTCAAATTATTGAGAACTGGATAAGTGTGGCAATGATGAAAAGTCCACGACGAATTGTTATTTTTTAAAACTGAGGTCTACGCCAAAAAAGGGTTCCGCTTTGGCGGGTGAAATTTCAGGAGGGACGCTGTAAGTACCCCAAACGGGTCAAGGGTTGAAGCCCTGGGATATCTGATCTTCTCACGCCTAAAAGTTGCTCATAATTTGCTATATTTTCTAGTTTTAGGATTAGAAAGGCTTAGAAAAATAGCTTCTTACTTTATATCCGCTCCTTACACCAATACGCCAAAAGTAATTACTGCCTCACGCGGAATATAATCGGCGTAATTTGACCTCACTTTTAACTATCGAAGCTCCTGCAGTAGCAAAATAATCGAATTTGCGTCAAAGCACTCGAAAGGCTTCTATTTTTCGAGGTGCTCGCTTAAAAACACTCGAAAGTCTTCTTATTTTGCTTATTTCGTAAAATCGTCAAAGTGTAACACACCAAAAAACAGAGTCAAATATCAAGGTTTTTGGTGAGATACTTTCTGCATAGAAAAAAGGCAATGACGTCTACTGTAGATATCATGATGGTGGCTAGTTGCTAGCTGCTAAAATTAATCTATTGATTTTTTCCATTATAGCTGCACCACCAACGACACCGGCCAAGTCGATAAGGACAGGAGAGAACCGAAAGAACGCTCGAAAAATGAAAGTGCTCATTGATAAATGCGAGGTTGTCAAGAGAGACCTCTTCCACGAAGTTTTCCCTCAAGACCCCAAGCTCTTATATCAAGAATTCAAAAAACTTAAACCACAATTGAAACAAATGCGTTCTCAGAATAAAATATCAGCACAATGGTACTTCAAATTACTTCCACAAAACACCGACGAAACTT
Source organism: Clytia hemisphaerica (assembly GCF_902728285.1). Taxonomy (NCBI): domain Eukaryota; kingdom Metazoa; phylum Cnidaria; class Hydrozoa; order Leptothecata; family Clytiidae; genus Clytia; species Clytia hemisphaerica. The sequence continues at coordinate 727,475 of NW_027104114.1, read as the reverse complement.
ATTCTGATACTTTTGATAGTACTTTATTGGACTTCCTGATCATTCATTTCTGTCCCAATGTGGATCCACCTTTAACCGGATGGCAGAAACGCCCAAACAACACCGACATTAAACGCGGAGCGCATTGCAAAAGAATGAGTATTGGTAGAAATATCGGTCAACATTCAACCATGTACATGGAGAATAAGTTGTACCAAGATGCTTATCAATTTATTGTACCGTCACTGATTGCTTTAGGTGTACCACAACAGGAGATTGATGATCTTCTTTCACCATTGAGGTATGGATTCACCAAGGCCGTCGCTAGTTTTACCGGTAGAGAGGACATCTTGAAACAGATTGACCAACTAATCAAACAAAACAACACCAAGGCTTACCGTGTCATCTTGCACGCAGCTGCTGGAACAGGAAAATCGGAGATCGTTAGACGATACGTAGAGGTTTACGGAAAACACTTTAACGAGAATGTGATATGGTTAAAAAGTGAAAGCGAGGATTCACTCAATAAAGCGTTTATCGAACTTGCTGAACAATTGAACTTAGAAATCCGAGACGAGCATCAAAATATAAAGAGTATGCCAACCATCATCGCCAGCGTTTATGGTTACCTTGACGACATCGAACCTTTATTTGTTTTTGACGACGCATGGGAATTTAACGTCATCAAAAAGTTTCTTCCGCCGTACAACAAATACACAGCTTTGATTACGTCACAAAAGAAAGACTTTCCTACTCCAGATTTTGAGAAAATCGCGGTGGAAAGGTTAACTGTAGTAGAATCAAATACACTATTAACTGAACAGTGTAGAGCTAATCTTACCAAGCAACAAATCAAGAACATCGATGACTTGATTCAGGGACATCCCCTTGGTCTTCAGCAGGTCATATCAGCTTTGAGCAATACAACGATGACCTCTGAAGAATTTATCGAATTGTTGAAATTGGAAACAGCAAACGTCCTCCAGAAACCGATATCGAAAACCCATCACAGCGTCTCAACCATTGCTGCCATTGAGATTAATCTTAAACGTCTCTCAGAGCAGGATGAAGACTCTAAACTGGCTATTGAGATTCTAAACCGAATGTGTTATTTGAGAAGTGAAGAAATTTCAATGAATGTTGTCCGTATACTCGATGCTGAAGAATCATCCAAGATTGATCTCGATTCTGCCCTTCACCAGTTAGAAAGTGCATCGATTATAAATAAACGAAACACTGACAATGAAATAATCGTGACCATCCATTCGTTGATTCAAGCAACAGTGCGTAAAACTAATGAAATCGGTTATCTTATCAAGTGTTTAAAAGCTTTCTTTAAAGAAATTGACAGTGAACAAAAAGTTCGTTCTATTCATCATGTCGACTTTGCGAAAGAATATTTTAATCATTTCTTTGAAATCTTAACAACTGAAGTTGATGACGAAAGCTTTTATGAAGAGATGATCGATTACGTTGATGAAATAAGAGACATCGCGAAAGTAAAACGAAAGTCTGAAGCTGCTTTGACAATCATTGACATAATTATTACAAAATGTGAATTTTCAAACGATTTCCACGTTAAACATAACCAAGCATTAATTTTAAAAGATTTGCAAAGGTTCACAGACGCTATCAAAATACTAGAAGAAACGTTATCATCGTCCAAAGTGGACACCATAAATATGCGATACGTTCTAGGGGTGAAAAACAACCTAGCATCATTTTATCGAAATATTGGCAACCACAAGAAAAGCTTGGAGATGCATGAAGAGCTTTTTAAAAAACAATCTGAACTTTATGGTGAATATGATGAAGTAACACTAATTACTATGTGTAACCTGGTGAGTGATTATTCAAACGAGGGTGATCATGAAAACGCCATTTCATTGGGTGAAAGAGTACTGCAGAGTACGAATCAAGCTTTTGGTGAAAACAATGAAACTACACTAATAACAAAATTCAACTTAGCCCTTCAATATTCAAAAATCAAAAAATATTCGAAAGCGATCGAGTTGTATACAGATGTTATGAATAGGGATATCCATACGTTGGGTGAAAACCACGAGAAAACATTAAACACAAAATATTCTCTTGCCGATTGCTACAGGATGCAGAACGATTACATCAAAGCAATCGAGTTATATACAGATGTTATGAATAGGAGAATCCATACATTGGGCGATAACCACGAGAAAACATTAAAAACAAAATATTTTCTTGCCGAGTGCTACAGGATGCAGAACGATTACGTCAAAGCGATCGAGTTATATACAGATGTTATGAATAGGAGAGTGAAAACCATGAGAAAACATTAAAAATAAAATATTGGCTTGCCAATTGCTACTATGGGCAGAACAATTACATCAAAGCGATCGAGTTATATACAGATGTTATGAATAGGAGAATCCATACTTTGGGTGAAAACCACGAGGAAACATTAGAAACAAAATATTCTCTTGCCGATTGCTACTATGGGCAGAACAATTACATAAAAGCAATCGAGTTATATACAGATGTTATGAATAGGAGAATCCATACTTTGGGTGAAAACCACGAGGAAACATTAGAAACAAAATATTGGCTTGCCGAGTGCTACTATGGGCAGAACAATTACATCAAAGCGATCGAGCTATATACAGATGTTATGAATAGGAGAATCCATACTTTGGGTGAAAACCATGAGAAAACATTAGAAGCAAAATATTCGCTTGCCGATTGCTATGCAATGCAGAACGATTACAGCAATTAGCTGGGATTGATATTCTTATATTTTCTATGGATGAGGATCTCAATTCTTTTGTTTTCAAGACAGAAAATTCAGTGGCGATGGAAAAAAATAGCATAATATTTTGCAGGGAGGATTGGCTTATTGGATCATTTTCAGTCAGGATAAAAATTGGAGTATAATTTACCACTGGGGACGATATTTTGGCCAATTTTTCCAGTGGGGACGGGTCCCAGTGGGTCTGTGAGAAGGTTCCTTCCGTTACTTAAGTGTGTTAATTTCATCGGGAATTAAATCAGGGGGTTTAGCGGTTCTAGGCTAAATACCCAAAATTAAGATCGACCCTACCGCCAAATTACATACCCGATTGAATATCAAGTAAAATTGTCTTGGGTCGGGATAGAGAGCACTAGGCCTTAAGTCTTCGCTAATCCACCGGAAATTACAAAATCCATTAACCGCCAAATTAAATATACCCGCCTAAGGAAGCCTTTCGGCTGAACACCAAATCAAAAACACGCCAACATTAATACACTTTTTAAGGTAGTTTTTAAATATAAAATGCATTTATAAGAGTCTAACATAATATTTTTTTAATTAGAAATAATAGTTTTTTGTTTCTTTTTCTTCTTGTTCGCATGTTTGAGACAGTACTCGAAAGAAAAATATATTTTGACTATAAATTAAAGAAAGAAATGTCCTTGCTCTTTTAAATTTTAAGAATCACTTAAGAATATTTTAAGACTTTTTTTGAATTTTTTTATAAGTTTTTATGGAACACCGTGGCTCATTTTACTTCTAATTTTCAATCCCCATCAAATTTTATTTCATTAAAACAGATTAAAGTAGATCTATTAATCGCGCGGTCTTTGAAATTTCAAATTCATTGCAGTGCATTTGCAGTGTCAAGTAAATATGAACAGTCAAAACAAAGGTTTTCTATTGTGGTCTAATTTCAGCAAAGATGGCGGATTATTTTGTTTCACTTGCCTTGGCTTGGTAAAAGATGGAGTAGCTCTATTTATTGTTTTACGCGTTTTTTTTAAGTAAAAGATACAGTACCTCTATCTAGTGTTTTACAAAATATATCTGTGACTGCGAAAGCGATTCGATTTCAAAATCAAATTAAAAACAAAGCGATTAGAAAGTATTCAGGTTCAAAGGGGAAAAGTTGAGAAACAAAGGTTTGAACGAAAGAGCATACTAGACCAGCGTCCGATGTCAGCTTTCGATGTCTAGCCCAACTGGCACACAACGTTGTTTTAACGTTCAAATATTAACGTATATAATTAATATAATATATAACGTTATGAATGTCACATGGACGTTGCTTTGACGTTGTGTGCCGGCTGGGAGATCTCAAGACATTTTGGTTTAAATATTGAAAATTATCGATAATTTTTTGCTGAGTCAGCAGTTTTTAAGCATATTTACCCACCTTAAAAATGAAATGTCTCAAGATCGGAATATCGAAAGTTGACAAACCATACCACTAATTCAGGGTTAACCAGTCGTGAGAATGATTTTTTCTGAAAATCGCTCTAGGAAAATGCTGACGTCATCGGAAAACGCCCAAAACGTCGATTTTTCGCCTTAAAAATGCCATTTCTCGGCACCAGGTGGTCGAAACTTAACAAATAACCCCATTTTCTTTATCTACTTTTCACGCTGAATCCGTTGGTAGCCTCAGATATTTGATTTCAGAATTTGAAAAAACCGTTAGTTAAGGGGGGACCCTTGATATGTCTTATGTTTCTTGGTTCTATCGATTAACTAAAAATCGATTCACTCGAAAAGTGCAGGAGATTCGAGGGGCAAATTTTTTTGTCAATTCTACACCCTATTAGGAGCATAATATCAAAAATTTGCCCTGATCAAAGGGGTGCCCTACGAAGTGACACAATTCACTACCTCGGCCGCTGGTCTATATTTTTAAGTTCCATAAACGGGGGGGGGGGCTTAATTGCCGAGGGGGTTGGAAATTGCACTTTTGAAAACCCAAAAATAAGGTAAATATAGGGTAGAATCAGGCTACTCAGAGGAAAATAAGGGACCTTCTCTTTGACAGCTGAAAATATTATTAAAAATTAATAAACGGAGGTCTGGAGGAAGGTTGAAAATTTTTCGAAAAATTAACAAGCGGGGGGTGTTTATTTGGAACCTAAGAGTATTGTTAATTAATTTTCGACTTTACAATATACTCCTTTTTAAGAAAATTTAAGAAAATTAATATTATAATTTTTTGAGCATAAGAAAAATATTGACAAAATTTCTACCGTAAGATTATTTTTCTCGAACAAATAATTAAGTATTTCGACTTTTGAATATTCTTAGAAAATATAAAACATCGAACTGGTAATAATAATGGAGTGATCAGAAAGTATCTATCTAAGGGAGTGGAGGATATTTCAAAAAATCCCAAAACAAAATTTCCCACCCCCAACCTGGAATATTTTTTCGAACCTCTCCCTCAAAAGGGCAAAGAAAATTTCGCACCCCCTCTTGCTAAAATTTTCCCCTACACTCTAACTGACTGATTAATAAGGTGAGGATTATACTTACTTTTACTTACATGTTTTCTTTATAAGCATACAAAAATCCAAAAGCTTGCTCGGAAATGCTTAGATCAAGATATTTACAAAGCTGAAAAATGTTTTCAGGGGTGCTTATATCCTAAGCAAAATTTTAGAGAAATTTCGAAATTCCAGCCAAAAACAAACAAATTCTGAAAATGAAGGCTCAAGGTGATGTTTAGCATATGCTTAAATTTTTGCCATATATGAGCCTATTTATGCTTATATCGCAATGCTTATAAAGAAATAAACATGTACTTTTGGATAAGGGCGACTTACTTTTACTTACTTTTGGATAGGGGTCACATATAAATCGGGTTTAACTACAGTAAATTTTCAGATTGTGAGTAATCCTATAAGCCTCAATATCAAAATGTTGTGCACTCATTTGGACAGGACTAAATCATTATACATTATTACGAAGAAGGTACCAAGTGGCTTGAATTCAAACGTGCAGGCTTAAAGAATTCAGTAACGAAGGAGACGCAACCATGGTTCGTGCTGACGAGAAAATTTTAATTTTGAAATAAGNTTAACACACAAATCCACACACATTTTATGTTCAAGAATTTTTTTTGAGCGGGAAAAAATTTTAATTGCAATATTGACACTTTTTTTTTTTTTTGGAGTTAGTGCACAAAGGTTTCTAGACGACTAAAATTTATTTTTTTGCTTTATTTCTAATATGCCTGAATTAGTCTTCTAGCTTTCTAGACTAAATGAAAGTTTGAAAAAGTCAAATGAAAATTCAAAAAGTCAAAAAGTATCGTACACCTTATTTTAAGTGATTTACCCCTTGTTTGAATACTTGGGTAAATGTATTCTGCCTTGGAAAGCGATATATTCAAGCTACGATACTACGCTATATCTACGTGAGCGTGACCATTAAACAATCACTCAGAATACATTCTTTTATAGACGATCTATTAAAATTAGTCATTTGTTTCTTATAAAAAAAACGTTTAGAAACCAAAATTTCATGCTCTTGAAATATTCTTTCATATTCAAGACTTTGTGAGCAAAAAAACATCTATCTCTCAAAAAATTGAGTAATTTGGCAAAGAACATTGATGTATGCCTATTGATTCTTATAGATAAACATGCCTTTTTTGAGCTAACAAAATTTTTTGCCTATAATGGTACCCTACTTTCATGCAAAAAATCAGAAAAAGTTAATGATCCAATTTTTCACAAAGTTCAAAAAACCCGTTTTTTAGCAATTTTTTTGGGCCAAATTTGCCAAAACTTGACATTCTTATTCCAACCCCCCCCCCCCCCGCTTTTATTATTTTTGGGAAAATGTTTTTGAAAGTTCTCTCTTTTGTCCTACTTCTGCTGTACTAGCCTCCTTTTCAAAAATTTTCCACCCAGGACATTTTTAGTCCAACCCCCCCCCCCCCCCCCGCCTTATTAAGTTTTGAGATTTTTTCCAACCCCCCCCCCCCCCGCTTATTCCAAACCCCCCGGCTATTAGGTACCCGAGAGTAGTTACACATATTTGTGCAAAAAATCTAATCTAATAACGAACGAACGAAGGTTAATTTTTAGGATTTGTTTTGGTGTTTAAAAATATGTAGTTATGTAGTTATCATTCCAAAAAAAAATACAAATTTGAATATAATGAGAGCAACGAGTCTGGTTAAATGTTACTATATTTACAAGAAAGGATTACTGAAAAAATACTACTGTAGATGAACTAAACTCAAAAACTAAAACTTTATTACCATAAATTTACATTACGACAATTTAAAAATCTATCTTTAATAGCAACAAAGAAAAAAAGCTAGTCAGAGCTTTAATTCAGTAGGTATAGAGCTTTCAAAACAGACACTGCATTGGTTTACAAGACTAGAGAAGAAAGATGTCAACCATCCACACGGTTTTTTCGATTCATGAAAAAAATAAAGTATTATTTTTTGGTAATCATCAATTCCAACAAACAGCAATCAAAATAAAAGATTCCACAGTTCGAAGAATATTTACTTATTAAACTCCGGTTAAGGAATTTCTTAAAATCAGTGTTTTTCATTTGTAATTGTGCGTAAATCCGATCAATCGCGATAGTCGGGTTCGATTTCCCGATTTTCCGGTTCGACTTCACGATTTGGTTTGCGTTCGCGCTCGCACTTACTAGCATATACTCTTTTATAGTCCGGGAGCCAAACCTGAAAAATGGCATTTTTCTTAACCCAAGATTCTACAGGATAAACCGAGGATAAACTATACATTTTTGGAATCCTAAACTATCCTAGTTTAAGAAATGGTCGGTCCCCAGCCAACTCTTGGTCAATTTTTCATATTGGGCCCGAGTTTAGGGGGTACTTTTTACCCTTTGTAAGGATTTATTAAGGAGAATATCTTTCCATGTATGATTTAATTTGCTATATCTCATGAATAAATTGACCAATTGCTTTGAAACTTTGCTAAAAGTTTCAAGATACATCGGTGATCATCATTGGCAAAAGATTTTTGCGAAAAATCATTTTTGGGGGTTCACATGGGGCAAAGTAGGGGAAATTTGGGTATTTTCACTGAATTTTGACACTTTATAAGACTGGGACCTACCAAAACAACTTTTAATGAGGCACAAACTTTGTGTTGTGATAAAATTTGATGCGGTACACCAGAAAAATTTCTTGTCGACTGTATTTAGTTTCATTTTTGACGCTTCAGGGGGTAAAAATGCCCATTTTATTGAATTTTTACATAATTTGAGCAATTTTCACTGCTCATCTCGCCTAAAATATCTTCAAAAATAGTTTTAACTCGATCTTTGTGTAATAAACTCTGGAAATTACAATTCTGAATTGAAAGTATCACATTCAAAGTGCAACTGGACAAACCAGGGGGTAAAATTGTCCGTTTTAGTGGATTTTTATCAATTTTTATCAATTTTTGGGCCCATTTAACCCATAAAAAGTATTAAGGTGTACAAAATTTGTTTTTTAACAACTGGAGACATTGATACTTTCTGATAGATAATAGAGGAAAGCAATCTATGGTTTTTATTATCTGGCATCAGGGATACAGGTGTCAAATCAGGGGGTAAATATGCCAATTTCTATTTCGCAGTTGCCTGACTTTGGATGTTTTTCTCGAGAAGTTTCCTCAAAAACCCAAATTTTTAGGATGGACACAAGCTCTAACAAACTTTAAATTACCATTCCATCATTTCTTAGTCCTTTTAAAGACAACCACACAACATTTCGATGCTTTTAAGTTTAACTGAAGTTACAGCTGCATAGTTACAGTGATTTAGCGTAACTTTTTTAGCTGTTGCTCTGAAATTTCTTGTATATTGTTTCTCAGGACCTCCCAAAATTGGTCCCTACTAGCAGAGTTATAAGTACAATTATTATATTGAGTCTAGTACTTGATAAATACACGTTTGTTTTTTTTTTAAGAAACTAGTTTTACCAAGCAGCCTCAATGTTTCTTAAGAAATCGGCCTTTTGAGCCTTAAATGTTTCTTACATGTTTCTAAACTTTTTGACATAATCAGCCTATTTTTCATGCAAAGATTGGAAGGTTCTAAAAAAAACGTGTTAAAAATTTTATTTTCTCATTCTCAGCCTCAGCATGTTTCTTAGATGTTTCTTAGTTTTTAGGCATTCTGAGCCTCATGTTTCTTAAAAGTGTGTTTCTTAAAAAAAAAAAACGTATAATTACTAGAAGGTGTAGAAATAAAAGTGATATTTTGAGAGTTAAGGGGGATACACGTTTTTTTTTTTTAAGAAACACACTTTTAAGAAACATGAGGCTCAGAATGCCTAAAAACTAAGAAACATCTAAGAAACATACTGAGGCTGAGAATGAGAAAATAACATTTTTTAATTCGTTTTTTTTTAAGAACCTTCCAACCCAGCCTTCCATGAGGCTGATTATGTTAAAAAATTTAGAAACATGTAAGAAACATTTAAGGCTCAAAAGGCCGATTTCTTAAGAAACATTGAGGCTGCTTGGTAAAACTAGTTTCTTAAAAAAAAAAAACGTGTACGACCTGACTGACGAAGAATGCCAAATCACCTTTGATGAAAGTAGAACTTGATGTCCTCTTTAAGGTCATGCTTTGAGTTGACTTCTCTTTTCTTCCGCTATTTTATTTTCCTTTTAACAGTAGCTTTCCTCAAAATAACAAGTTCTACTCAAAAACCGGCAGTAGTGACCGTTTCGGGAAGTAAAAGCCCGAGGGGGGCACTCAAGGTAAATTACTTACCAGACGTTCGGCCCTTAAGGGTAGATTTTTCATAGTTCAGCTAGTGCACTGTAAGGGTAGGAAATTACAAAACTTCACTGAACTGCACTGTAAGGGTAGGGAATTGTGATAAAGAGTCAATTTTTTGGTAAAATTGGCACAAAATTGGTCAATTTTGGACGAAAAATTCTACATTTTCTTGGAAAATTGCAAAAATTTTCGCCCTTACGGGCGTGAAATTTTGAAAAAGTGCACTGTAAGGGTATGATTTTTCATGGAAATTCACTGCACTGTAAGGGTCCGATTTTAGAAGCCAAATTTTGGGCCGAACGTATGGTCGTTTTCAGATCGAGTGCCCCCCCCCGGAGTAAAAGCTGACAAAACTACGCTAAATTACTGTAACTATGTAGCCATAACTTCAGTTAAATGCATTAAAATGTTGTGTAGTTGTCTTTAAAAGGACTAAGAAATGATTGAATGGTAATTTAAAGTTTGTTAGGGCTGGTTTTTATCCTAAAAATTTAGGATTTTGAGGAAACTTCTCGAGAAAAACATCCAAACTCAAGAAACTGCGAACTAGATATTGGCATATTTACTCCTTGATTTGACACCTGTATCCCTGATGCCAGATAATGAAAACCATAGAAGTTCTACGGTCGATTCATTTCTTGTCTCGAGAAAAATGAAGACCAAATCGTATTAGACTGAAATTTTCTCTATGGCTGACCAAATATGATCTCCATTATAAAAGGCGTAAGCCATATGTGGAGGGCACAAGTTCGCGTACGCGCGTGAATGAGTTTCTCCCAGTTTTAAAAAAGTTCACCATATATTCCATATAGCCATATATTCAATATAGCCCAGAAATTTGGTTTCAATGAAGTTTCTATGAAGTTCGTAAAATGTGCCAATGCTAAATTCCGAAATAAGTTTCCACAAATGCTACTAGGGAAAATCATATACATATTTCCTAAACTGGGGTGTCACGGTTGGCGGAGAAGCAGAATCGGCCTTTGAACGGAGTGGTGTTGTTCGACGAGAACTTCGAATTGGGTCATCTATCGGAGACAGAAACTTGGGCAATTTTAGTGCGGAAAACAGAATTTAGCAAAAATATTCAAAATTCGCGGAATTTTGGTTCTTTTTCAGAGGGTTTGACGGAAATCAAGGAAAAAATGGCGGAATAACGAGATCGGACCCTTAAGTCCCCCTCCCCTGAACATACACGTTTTTTTATAAGAATGATGTTTTTTTCGTTTCATCATGGATATACTTAACTTTTTGGGGAAAGCATAAAATGGCATCGTTGTAAAAGTGTTGAGCTTTATTACTTGGGATAATCGGCAATTTACAGTTAAATATGCTCTGAAATGACATTTCTTAGATTTTATAGCTAAATTCCATGATGGCAATATTCTTAGCATATTCTTAATTTTTTGGCAAATTAGCCTCCGTCTCGGAAGGGGACTGGGCCCGAATTTGCGGACGTTTTCACAGTTTCACTTTCGTTTTCGGCTGTACGACAGCGTTTTCAAGCAGAAAGCAGAGGAAATCTGTGAAATTATGGCAGGGAATGCTAACCTATTTTTCCAGTGTTTCTCAAGATTGGAGCAAGATTATTGTTCTAGAAAGTTCATAAAGGCCTAATAGTTTCAGATTAGTATGATTTCATCAGAAAAAACATTTACACCAAAGCTCCTTATTGATATGTGAAGGCTACCAAAAATAGCAATGTCCTCCATCAGAACAACTTTAACATAAGGGACAAGGACAGTCAAGAAGTCTACTTCATTGTTGAAAATTTGCACAAAATACTTAGAGAAAATGGTACTATGGAAGCCCATTCTGTACTCCTAAATGATAGTTGAAAGATAAGCAGTTGAGAGGGTTGATTAAAATAGATCTCAAAGCACACAATAAAGTATACATATATATTTGTCCAGAAAGAAATGGCATGTTGTTTGCTTTGTTTTGGTGTTTAAAAATATGTACTTATCCACAGGAAAAAATTTTCGATTTCCAAGGTTGGAAATTCAATATTTTTGGGTTGGAAATTTTGGTTTTATAATTGAAGGTTGAAAATTTGAGCGATTACCTTAAGCTGATTTGGAAAACGTAAATTACCCATAGGTTTTGTAGAATAAATCAATGCCCTTGAAAAATCAAGTGAAAAAAACCCATGTAGAAATGACAATTTTCCAAGGCTTGTTGGAAAACATGACTTTTTGGGTGGGAAATTTTTATTTTCCAAACAGTTTTGGAACTGAAAAAAAAGGTCAAAAATCGATGTGAAAATACATATTTTAGTAAATTTGATACCTCAAGTTGAAAAACTAGACTTTTTGGGTCGGAAATTTGTGTTTCTCCCAAACAGTTTGGAAAACGTTAAAAATCCATGTGGAAATTACATTTTTCTAAGATTGAGACCCTTTCTTGTAAAACTAGACTTTTCGGGTTGGAAATTTGTGTTTCTCCAAACAGTTTGGAAAACGTTAAAAATCCATGTGGAAATTACGTTTTTCTAACCATTTTCTGCGCATGTCCTTGGGAAAACCACAAGCGATTTTTCGCTCAAAACTGTTTTGATATATAGCCAACCTAGATATTAGGTTATAATGTGAGCAGTCAAGCTGTAAGTTTCCGTCAGGTGAGGCGTCTCTTCGGAGCGGCCTCGGTCAATCGCAGTGAGTTCGCACTGTGAAGCACATAGGGTACTTGTGTCATAGTTTCAAATAGCGCCCTGCTGAGCTGTTTGAGTGATCTAAGATCAACCACGTATCTGTGCGAACAATAACGAGAGATTGACCGGGAGCCATCGAGCCTAGGCTAGCGAGTGACTGTTCACAAATACAAAAACCTTGTTTAAGATCTCTTTTCCACATCTCTGCCATCACTTTTTGGATTTTGGCTTTTTTCAACGTGAATTTTAAAAAATTCCAACCTTGTTAAATTTGGATTTTGGCTTTTTTCAACCTGGATTTACGAAACTCCCAACCTTGTTAAATTTGGATTTTGGCTTTTTTCAACGTGAATTTTAAAAAATTCCAACCTTGTTAAATTTGGATTTTGGCTTTTTCAACCTCGATTTTCGAAAATTCCAACCTTGTTTAAGCTTGGACTTTGGCTTTTTCCCAACTGAATTTTAAAAAATTCCAACCTTGTTAAATTTGGATTTTGGCTTTTTTCAACCTGGATTTACGAAAATTCCAAGCCATGGAAAATGCAAAATTTTCAACCTTGGAGAATGTCCCACATTTTCAGGTTGGATTTTCCATTGGATTTTATCTTTTTTCCAACTAAGAAAACTTGAAATTTCCAACCTTGGAAATCGAAAATTTTTTCCTGATATCAGTCCTAAAAAAATACAAATTCGAATATAATGAGGGAAATGAGTCTGGTTAAATGTTACTATATTTACAAGGAAGGATTACAGTATGTGGCCCCCAAAACGGCGATCAAATTTGAAATTTCTCTCAAATCTAGAGGAAAAGAGATTTTACAAAATTTTTTGCTGCATGAAAACCTTTAACATCTCTACTTTATTTCCTGGAAGTTCTTTTTCAAAATTTTCAATTTCAACAATATTTTTCAATCGCTTAAAGATAGGTAGCTTTTTTCTAATGGCCCCCAAAACGGAGGTTTGAAATTTTAGCGATTTCTCGAGATATCTTTAAGATATGAATACAAAATTTTGACCATAGTTTTGAAATATGATTTAGAGGGTTTTGGGCATAAATCTATTTGATAAAATTTTTACAGTATACCCCTGGTTGTCAAAATGCAGGTTTGGGGCCCCCAAAACGGAGGTGTAGTTAAAATCAAATTATTAAGCCCAGTGGTAATAGGGGGAAAAACTATGAACATATTTGTGTTTTCCCTTAAATTTACGACCCGATGGATGTAAAATTTATGATTTTTATGAAATATTTCAAGATTTTCGATATTGCAAAGTCCAAACTGAAAAATTAGAAATTTTGAAAATGACAATTTTGATTTAACAACGTCTTAATTAAGTTTTTGAAAATAAATCTCTTTTGAAAATAGTTCCATTCATGTATGGAATAAGCTGTGAAAATTTTAGAAAAAAGCTTAACTGAAACTGAAAATATTAAGCTTTAAAGATATTTTTCTCCTATATTTTGCAAAAAAATGACGGAATTTGCCGTTTTTGCTGATTCAGTGAAAATTTTGATATATAATGTTAATTTTTTGTTATAAACTATTAACTCAAGGTGATAGGAATAGAATTCCAAGATTTTTTGCTTTTTCTCATAATTAGAATTTTCGGTTTTGTCAATGCTGATTCTAGGGCTCCAAAATACTGGTTGACCTTGAAGATGCTATATCTTTTACCCAGCCTCTAAAGTCACATATGTATTTGCATTTTCTGAACGGCATTAGGTGTAGAAAGTTTCCTATACCCCGTTTTCATAACTTATTTTCAATATCCAAGGAGCTAGAGTGAGTTATATGCAAATTTTATCTAATTTTGGTGTTAAAATATTTCCTTTAGACGCAAATATGTTATTTTGAATCTGTCTCAAACCATCAAAAGCATGCATTTTTTAGTATAACCATCATTCTTTCAAAATAAACAAAAATCGTTTAATTCTGATAAATCTACAAGTCAGAATCTTCATTTTAATGAAAACCTCCGTTTTGGGGGCCGTCTCCGTTTTGGGGGCATTATACTGTATAGAGATAAGGTAAAGTTATTTATCTGTTTTTTTGTCATATCTTTTATTACCAAAATAATGGTATATTATGGTTTGTTTATATCATACTAAACGCTACTGTACTAAACTGCGATTTTACTGTAATAGTCAAACGACAAGTTTTTGAAAGGATAAGAATTTCTAATTTGCGTTGCTCAGGTGGTTAATAACTACTTGTGGTTTAAATAGGGAATTTCCCAACAAAAAAGGAATTTCCTTTAATTCGACTCCCTGAGGTAATAAAAAAAGACATGTTTTGAAAATAGGTAATCAGATCAAAAAAAATCCGAAAAAAGTGTTTTTAATGATGATAAAACAATAGAAATACAGTCAAGCTAAGAATGTTACCGGTACACCAATTAACCGGAACTAAAATACTGAAAAACGCGCGCAAAATGATGTTTGCCTAACTTCCTTATGCGTGAAGCTATGAATGCCATCCTCGGAAGCTTTAGGCTTCCTGCGGTGGCAATTATTGTAAAGATTATCAAATTCAAAAGAGCTGAAAGTGGGCTTTTCTCGAATCGGAAGATAAAATCGAGAAGAACAAGAAACGTCACATACTGGACGTCAATTGGATGTTAATAAGACTTAACGTAAGTCTAGAGATAAGCTCTAAGGAAGGAGCACGTGGGATTATGTTTTACATCATAATTACCTAAATGATTTTTTCAATTTTGTCTCCAGTGCCCGGATTTCTATCTATTTTTATCTCTATTTCTACTAAGTAGTAATGAAGACACATTCCATAGAAAAAGCTATAAATACGCGTCCAGATACACATTTTCTATACATTCAAACTTCAACCTTCAGATTGTGAGAGATCAAAGATGGTTGGAACTAGTAGTTATTCTTTAAGATTGCGAATAATGAAAAAAGGCAGCAATTCATTATATGCATCACTGCAATGTCTTCGACATCACACCATAGACCCAACAGCTGATTGGTTGTAAGTGACGTAAAATCAGTCAATATGTCACTTGCAACCAATCAGCTGTTGGGACTATGTTGTAATGTTAGAAGACATTGCAATGGTGCATATCATGAATAGTGGGACAAATAAAGTTGTACAAAGATCTCAATGTTAGCGTGACGAGGTTTTTGACTTTCATGGTCGAAAAGTGCAAAAATGTAAAAAGCTAGTTAGAAGCTTCACTGTAAACTTTTCGTGCTTGAACATACAGGGCTAAGACATCTGTTAGGGACAATTGTAGTTAGACAGATAGACTTATGGGATCTTGGTGCAAATGTCACAAAAGTTGAGGTTAACATAATAATTTTAGTGTAACAGGAAAGTTTTATTTTCAGCTTCAAACGAGCTATCAAACGTAGAGGTGTGAGAGGGCCGAGTTTATTTCCAGGTGATACGATTCAATTGGCAAACGAAGGAACTAAAATTTAATCTTTAAATATACTTTCTAGTTCAAACGAAAAAAAAACGTAAACACAAAACTGAAAATGAAGACACCACTGCTCCTGCTAGCACTGCTTTTCGTGGTCACAATAAGAAGCGCTTATGGGAGCTGGCACAAATACAACCACGGTGTTAAAAACTTGATCAGTGGAATGGCATCTATGCCATCGAGTACGACAAAATTGTTCGGTGTAGGGCGCAATGGACATTTATGGGAAAGGATTTGGTCAGGCAATTCTTGGCATTGGGTAGATCATTGGGTGCCACCTGGCATGCTTTTGAGCGGCGATAAACTGGAATCAACTCCTTGTGTCATAAGGGAAGGAAAGTTGTTTGTTGTTTCCAAAAAAGGTAAAAATCAATTCATATACTTTTCTTTCCATAACTATTCTATGACTATCGAGTTCAAGATAATTCTTGAGGTAAAGAATAAAATGTATTTCCCAGGGCCACAGTTGACTGGGTCTAAAAACCGTAGATGTTTTTCAAGATAATTCAGCTCTTCGGTACGTGTCAACTGTAGTAAAACGATCTACAGCTCAGATAAGTGCAAGTGTACGTTTAACCTATAACACGTTCACTGATTGAAAAAACTATCCATAGCTCGTATACATTACAAGTATTAATGTAAACTTCACCAACTTTTGTTTGCCACGTGTTGTAACCTAACTGTTAATTTGATTGACAGGTCGATTGTGGGAGAGACATTGGGGTAATGGAAAATGGAATTGGGTTTTCCATGGCAGACCATTGAATTTCAACAACCAACGCGTTGATCTGGATCCGACCAAATGCATGGCAAGTAGAGGTAAGAAGGCTGAAATTTGACGATTGATAGACTTTTATAGCGCTTCTTACTGGAGCCTTGTACCTTGTAGATGATATTCATAACGTAATGTTTTCTACAGGAACAGTCCAGTTTTTGCAAGTAGTGACAAATTTTAAACAATTTTACTCTAGCTTACATTTCTTAAGTATAAGTAAGACTGCGACCGCAGTCGGAGGCAACCCGAAGGCTCCTCTTTCGATAGCTATCTACCCGAAGGTAGAGGAGGGCGCCAGTCTTTCTCCCTGGATTGCTCCACTTACCCTTGATCCTTCTCTTAATTTCTGAGCATCAAGCAGAGAGGCATCAAGTACCATTTTGGGAATCTTTGGTATGACCCGGCTGGGGGTTGTACCCGCAACCCTTGCGAATCGTAGCCGGATGCTCTACCACTGCACTACGGTCGCTATATAAAGACTCTTTAGAACTATCACTACCCGCTTAATTCCAATATCATCTTTGTTGATTAAAGCTTACTCACTGATAAAAACTTTCATACAACACCCTCTCAGAAGGTCAAACAATGTCGAAAAATGTTTTTACTACGGTAGCGTCAGTTAAGAAATTCAAGGTTTCGGTAGTATTGGAAAATCACAAATTATAGTTATTTCATCGTTCTAAGAATGCGCTTGAATATAAATGTGTAAAATAAGCATTTATCTAAACTGTCTGCTAGCCAGAAACAATTTTCATAATAATTTATTCACTTAGGTAACAACATGGACCGAGTGTTTGCGCGTGGTACCGATGGAGAGATATACCAGTTAAGATCGGTCCCTGGACCTTTTGGTGGCTGGAGTTGGAGAGCTCATTTCAGGCCCAATGGTGTTGGAATCAGGGTAAGCTGCTGCTAATTTTTTTTTCACATTTGGAATTTTGCTGTCGATTTGGTAAATAATCTTCAGCCACTAATCGATGTAATGAGAGTTAAATATTTTAGCTGATATCTATTTGAACTGTGAGAGTTCAGTTTCAAGTGTGTAACTTAACTTGTATTCAGAAATATGAATAATCTTCAGCCACTAATCGATGTTCTGAGAGTTTAATATTTTAGCTCATATCTATTTGAATTGTGAGAGTTCAGTTTCTAGTGTGTAACTTAACTTGTATTCAGAAATATGAAACAACAATTTTATATTCATTAACCAGATCGTGAGTGGAGGATTCGATGTCGGCATGACTGGTACACATCTCTACGCCATCGCCAACAATGGTCAACTCTATCGTTTCCCTTTGAGCCAAGGCACCGCGCCATCCTTGTGGGAGAATTCACTTGGTAGGCCATCCTTCACCAATCTTCAAAGCCTTTCTGTTAGCACCAGAAATGGCGTGACCAGAGTCTTAGTGGTGTCTGTCAGAAATGAAGTCCATACTTGGAGTGGTAACCCGAATACCTTCTCTGTAGGTTCTCGCCCGAACGGTGTCCACTCATTTGGGCAAGCCATTATCCTCTCCAAGGAGTTTCAGCATACTTGTAGTGGAAACACAGAAACGATGGTCATGGTTAGGACACTGCAAACAATATACTCCATGACCCTTCCAGGCTTCGCTTTTACACAAGTCGGTTCAACCCACCACCTCTTTATAGATGAGGTGCCAGCCGTTCTGCAAAACCCAAGATGCCCAAAAGTCTTCGTTGTCACCAGCGAAGGTGAACTTGTAGAATTTTTTGTTTAATTAATATTTTCATACTCTCTCTCCCTCTCTAATTCGAATTTCTATAATACGCATCTGTCTGTAATTCGAACTAAAACTTTGGTCCACTCAGTTGCAAATAAGTTTTAATGATCTATAAAATTGGAATCTTCTGATTCGGGTAAAAGTCATGGTCCCTTGAAGATAGAATTAGAGAGAGAGGCAACAATATTTATTTTTGTAACCAATGGAAAGTATTTTATTTGGAGAGCTATTTTTGTTTACACGCGCACAATAGCACAAAAAAGGAGAAACATGTTCGTCCAAAATTTCATTTCTTTAGTCCCTTTACTTTACTATCATACCTTGGGAGATGGGACATTGGACAATATGCCTGCAATAAAAAAAAGGATAGCTCGTCATTTGTACATACAAATCATAAATCCTTTACAAAAAATATGAATATTTTGAAGCCAATACTTTTTACACTAGCCATAACTTTCATTAAGGTGCCACCGCAGCAAAACGAACACAGAGAGTTGAATTTGCATTCAAAAGGAATGATCTTAGCCAGTAATTTTTGTTAAGAGTGACCTCTCATCTGAGACAAAATTCTTTCAAATGCTAACAAATGTGTCAAGGGAGTGATTTACAATCTACTTAGAGTGACATCCGTGCCTTGTCTTACACGTTTTTTATAAGAACAATTTCATAAGAATACGAGGCTGAAAATTGGCCAAAACATAAGAACAAATTTAGAAGAATCTGAGCCTCAGATTTCAGAAACTACTGAGAAGTACAGGTTTCCATTTTCATTGATATTGACATTTAAGCCTGAAAAACTCAAATAAAATTAAGAGCAGCCCAGCCAGAATCATATGACTTACTGGTTTTTCCTATAAAAAGCGTATATCTGAAGATACTGCTCTTCATATGTCATTTTACTAATGTACACGTTTCGCAACATAACTGTTCGATTACTTTGAGTAGAGTAATATTTTTAACCTATGAAGAGCGCTTAGCTTAATGTACTTAATAACTTACTTGTGGTTTAAAAAGGGAATTTCCCAGAAAAGGGAATTTCCTTAGATTTATTAACTCTCCAGGGATAAGAAAAAGACAAACTGAGTTTTCAAAATGAGTAATCAGATTAAAATAACTCCGGAAAAGTGTTTTTGATGATGATAAAACAATAGAGAGACCGTAAGATAAGAATGCTACCGTTAAGCGGAACTAAAATACGCGCGCAAAATTATGAGATGTTTGCCCAACTTCCTTATGCGTGAAGCTACGAATGCCATAACAAAAGTAAAAGTAAAAAAATCAGTTGAGTTAAGGGAGATGCTTATTGAAATTTAATAAGCATCCCTTTACTTACCAGCAACTGTGTTAATTCCAATGTCCTTCTAGCCGTATCACAAGCCAAGAGAACATCTTTCCGCACTGTCGTCAAAATCTGATCTGAAAAAAAAATAACAAAAGGAAACTCATTATTCGAAGCTCTGAATAGGGGCTATAAAGAGTCAACCTTCAAAGATATTGCTATCAAGCAACCCTACAAAATATCCCTGCTCACAATTTCGTTGTTATCGCTGGCGATTTCAACGCGCAAATGGGTAGGGACGTTGCTAACTTTTCATTTCATCAAAAAACAAACCGAAATGGTTCAAAATTAAATGACATGATCCTGGAACATGAACTGATTGCCTCCAATACTACTTTTATGAAAAAGCGCAACAAACTTTGGACATTTCAATCTCCGAATGGATCCAAAAGTCAAATTGATTTCATTCTCGTTCGTAAGAAGTGGAAAAACAGTGTCCACAACTCACAAGCCTACTCTTCCTTTTCTTCAGTAGGTTCAGACCATAGAGTTGTTTCTGTAAATGTCTTTCTTAGCCTAAGATCTTCCAAAAGAGCTACTCCAGATCCTATGAAGTCCATAGACTGGACCCAGGTTCTTGGGGACTCAGAATTACAATCAGCCTATGTCATCGAGGTCAAAAATAGGTTTGATGTTCTCTCCGAACCAAACGACGACGTCGAAACAAAATATTCAAATCTGATAAAAGCAAACGAACATGTCTGTCTCTCTTATCTTCCGAAAAAACAAAAATGCAAAAGTAAAGTTCTTCATGAGGATAACTTTGTCAAAAATGCGCGCAAAACCTTCGAGTCAGCCAAATTAAAACATCAAACACGTGCTACTAGAAGAAGCGGTAAAGCTCTCGCAGATGCGCAAAAAGGCTTGGATGACGCTTACCTAACCGCTGAATCGCTTTTTATTCAGGGAAAGATTGACTCGATCAAAGCTTTTCACGAGTCAAAAAAACATTCTGCTTCTTGGAAAGTCATTAATGAGATATCTGGACATAAGGACTACCCTTCCATTCAACTAAAGGGAGGTTCTGCAGAGAAAAGGAGGACAAACTGGCTAAAACATTTTAAAGACTTGCTCGGAAATGTACCAACAGGTAATGCAAACGCACTACCACTTCATCAAGTCTTTGAAAATCTAAACATTCCAACTAATACTTTTACCTTAGATGAGTTGAAGAAAACTGTAAAACTTTTTTCAAGTAATAAATCTTCTGGCTTAGACAACATTCCAACTATTTTATGGAAAGATCCTATTTTTTTGACACTTCTCCTCGAATTCTGTAACCACACCTTCGAATACCATTCTCCTCCATCAGCTTGGCTCACAGGGGGTATCATCCCTGTGCCAAAGAAAGGTGATCTCACCCTTGCTTCAAACTATAGGGGCATCACACTAATGCCAATCGCTTCAAAAATCTATAACAAACTGATCATGAATCGTATTGTCCCATATCTTGATCCTTTGTTGCGAAAAAATCAAAATGGTTTCAGGAAAGGTAGAGGTACTCTTTCGCAAATACTTTCAATTCGGCGAATCCTTGAGGAAATGCGTAAATTAGACAAAGAAGTTATTCTCTGTTTCGTTGATTTTAAAAAGGCTTTTGATTCTATTAACAGAGAAAAAATGTTTGAAATCCTTAAACTCTATGACATTCCTGACAAAATTATTCTTGCCATCAGGGCGCTCTACACCTCCACCAAGGCAAAAGTTATCTCTCCTGACGGGGACACTGAAATGTTTGACATCCATGCTGGTGTTCTTCAAGGAGACACCCTTGCACCCTTTCTTTTTATTCTAGTTTTAGACTACGTTCTTCGTATTTCTGTTGATCCTTTAAACTACAAGGGCATCCAACTTACAGCCAAACAAAGTAGAAGAAATCCCGCCACTTTTCTCACCGATCTAGACTTTGCCGATGATCTCGCCCTTGTCTCTGAGACAATTCAGTTCGCAGAAAACCTTCTCCACTCTCTCGAGAATGCCGCTAGTCAGGTCGGCCTTTTTTGTAACGAGGGAAAAACTGAATTTCTGTGCACTTCTGACTCCGTCCGTACTCTGAAATCGCTGAACAGTGTCAATATCAAAAGAGTAAATGATTTTAAATACCTTGGCTCCCACATTAATGATTCCGAACAAGACTTTAATATTAGAAAATCTCTCGCGTGGAGGGCCTGCAACAAACTAAACAAAATTTGGAAGTCTAATCTAGATAATAAGATTAAGGTACAAACCTTCAAAACCTTAATCGAACCTATTCTCCTTTATGGGTCGGAGACCTGGACAATGACGAGAGCCATGGAAAAAAGTATAGACGGGTGTTACACAAACCTCCTCAAAAAGGTTCAAAATTTAAACTGGGCGAACCATCCGAACCTCAATCAAATATACAATAATCTACCACGCATCTCGCGCATACTCACCAATAGAAGACTTCAGTTCGCAGGCCACTGTTTTCGAGCAAAAGAAGAAATAATATCCAGACTTCTTTTCTGGTCACCAACGGGTCTAGTAAGATTAAGGAAGTTAACCTTCCTGGATACTCTGAAGAGGGAAACAGGTCTCGAGATTGAGGAAATAAAGACAGTCATGCAAGATCGGGTATTGTGGAAGGAAGGCTACGCAAATTTTCCGACGTAAGTCGAAAGATGATGATGATGATGATCAAGCTGTATCAGTTGACCGGAAAATCTGGTCTTTTCACGCAATATTAAGGAAAATAAAACGACGGACAATATCAATGGAGAAATGGGGCCACATACTCATGAGTTGTATATCACGTTCTCTCCTTAGTGCTTGTTGTTTAACGGCGTTGAAAGCATCGGTGATCAAAAGAGCTGGTCTGCTTAGTGTTTCTAACACCTAACACTTAAATGTCTGAAAAGAAGAAGAAAAAAATATACAGTACCCCTTGTGAAGGGGCAGGGTAACGAATTCTTCATTTTAGATGTTAAAAAACCAAGACATTCTTCTTACTATTATACAATAAAAATGTCTTGGTTTTGGTTAGGATTGAGGATTTTATATTGTGGTATGAGGCTTGGTGAAACTCATCCACGTGTTGTTTTCTGCAGGCTGAGGTGCTTTGATTTTCATTTGCTTAGATCCCGAATAACTGGGGAGGACGGAAAACTCTTTTATCGTCTTTAATTTTGCGGATCAAAACTGCGAAAACACATCCACATAAACCCACTATTATAGCTGGGACCAAATTATGGCTTTGGGTCCAGTCGAAACAATCAAAAAGTCCTGCAACACAACAGGTTTTATTTACAAAATAAGATATTATGTACTTAAGCTGTAAAGCAAGAGAAAACCTTACATTTCTTTTTTATGATTGAAATCGACAGCATAAATAATATCTTCTTCCCCTTCTTGCTTGATCTTCCACATTGTTCCACCAATCATGTGACCCGCAAGGCAAGGGGTGATGCTTAACCCATGACCACGCCCTAAAAAGAGAACATGACTGAGATTAGTCAACAAGTCAACCTTATCAAATGATACAACCGACAAGAGAATTTTAATATGTGCCTGACATTGTTATGAAGTATATAATATGAACATTAAAGATCTTGACCAATCAGTTAGTTGACCACACCATAGAGGAGTTTAGCGAGTTTATGTTTTTTTTTGTTTTTTTTTTAACATTATTATTTCCTTGATCTCCAAAAATATTGGTTCTTCTTACAAGAAAAGTGTTATATAATGTATATGCTGTGTGTATAAAATATATAAATAACTAAACTAACAACTCGAACAGATACGGGAAGAAGGACTCATCGGAAGGAATAAGGAAAACTAAGTGAAGCTCGGAATCAGAATACTGAGATATGACGTTTGAAAGTTTGTTCGATTAGTAATAATTAAACTGGATAACGGCTTGTTCGCAAGATAGTCGTCCTAGATAAATTATGGCAGACAGTAAGAAATAAATAAACTATTCTTAGATAAATAATATCTCGTACAGTAAATGATTTTATGATTTTATATAGGCTGAGGACTAGGCATAGAAACAAGATTGTGAGAAGTGTAAAAAAAAAAAATAAAAAAAAACTATTGTAGTAAATTCGATGAGGCGTTTGAGTTGAGGAATGTGATACGTCGCTAATAGAATTAATTGCTAAATATTAAAAAAAACTAAAAAAAAAAAAAAAAAAAAAAAAAAACTGAGGATATGTACGAGAATGCAAGAGGGGTATGCTGTCCCAGCCTTATTGCTAAAGATATGGATACAGATATATTAAGCATAAATGTAAATAAATTTTAAACTAATTTAAAGCTCAATGTGTCAAAACCTAAGGTAAGCTTCAATGAAAAGGAAAGGATGAAGTTGGGTTAGGATCTTGAAGTAGTAAAACATTAGAATTCGCAACACTGTCAAGAATATAGTTATTGAGATACTTAGGTAACGTCGAATAGGTGATTATTATTAAAATTTCAAAGATCAAATAGAATTCAATGATTTAGCTAACGCCCTATCAAAATAAAATTTCCAAGCTAAATTTGCAAAGCTATCTTTTGATTCGATATGCTTAATATTAATAGGTAAATCATTAAAACATGTAGCACCCTCGTGCTCAAAGGTACCAGCCACACGATTTCTGTTTTCAACATCATGCAGAATAATGTTTTCAGAACGCAGCTCTCTGTCAGGGTTGGTTACTTTGGATAGGCGTAGGTAAGAGCCAATCGGGGTTATGGAGTGCGCTGTGTACGGTTTTTGCCATGGTGAAGTCGATCATTTCGGTGACGGGTAGCCATTTCAGCTCAATAACATCTTTGATGGAGGCGTGACGCTTCAGCACAAAACCAGCCGCGGCGTTCTGAACTTTCTGCAAACGTTTTAGTTGGTATTTTGCAGCATCTGAAAGTAGCACAGATCCATACATTAATTTGTGAGGACCAAGACTCCACTAGCATTTACGTTGGTGCCAGGTTGTGATGTTTGAAACTGTTTCAAGTTACGAAGTTAAAAACAGCACTTTAGCGTCTGATTAACATGCTCAGTCCAATCAAGCTGCTCGTTGAATTTGACGCCGAGAATCTTGAAGTTTGGACTCTTTCGATGTCTTGGCCGGCACTTTTTATCTCGGTGACCAAGTCAGCAAGCGAGTGGCGTTGTGCTAGCTGTCTGGTTGAAAATACAGTCATTTTTGTTTTCTTAGCAATCAAACAGAGATTATTTCGGTCCGACCACTGGTTAATGTTATCGATCTCTATCTGTACGGATTCGATGTATTCTGTATATCTTTGATTTTTGCGTGACGTAGTAGTGTTGTATCGTCAGCGTAGAGAAGATAGGTACTCTGACCATTAGTGTTTATTGTGGTAATGTATAAGTTAAACAGAATAGGGCCGAGTATACTGCCCGTGGAACACCAAACTGAACGTTTAACTTGTTAGACGATTTGTCGTCGATCTGAGCGTACTGTTTACGGTTGGACAGATAATCACCGATAAGAAACAAGACTTGTTGGGAGAAGCCAAGATTGTTGAGATGCTCCAGTATAATACGATAATCAACTGTATCAAAAGCTTTCGAGAAATCGGCAAAAATCGATAAGGTCACTTCACTTCTAATTCTACTCATAGCAGTTTTGATATCATCTTTCAGTTTAAGTGGAACAGTTGTGGTTGAATGAGATTTTCGGAAACCGGATTGACTGTCGAGGTAAATAGATTTCGTTTCAATGTGGTCTGTAAGTTGTTGAAGAATAACTCTTTCGAAAACCTTGGATAGGATTGGTAGGATGCTGATGCGTCTGTAGTCGACTAGTGATTGGGGATCGTTGATTTTGGGTACAGGACAGATTCGGCTAATTTTCCATTCGTCTGGAAAAGTTGACGTTGTTATACAGCTGTTGATGATGTGAGTCAGGGGTGATGCGAGGTATTCTGACACTGGTCAGAACTTTGATGGGATATTGTCTGGGCCGGTTGAGCAGTCCGATCTCAGTTTTTGGATGGCTTTAAGTACTTCGTCATAAGTCGCATGGCGAAGATGGAAGTTATCTGGATGATCAGGTAACTCGCGAATAAAGGATTTTGAGAGCTCTCCAGCATTCTTCCCGTCGGCGAACAGCAGTTGAATTGAAGAATTTGTTGATTTCGTCTGGATCGATACTCATACTTTTCAAGCGAGGGTGAAGAATTTTGTTGATGACATTCCATGATTTGAGAAGTTATTCGAGAAGGTTTTTTTAGAAACTTTTTTCTTTGCATCTCGGATATTTGATTTGAGATCGTTTCTTGTCTTTCGGAGCTGCTCCAGCTGTACGTCGTTTCGATCGTTTTTCAGACTCACTCGAAGTTCTTCTTTCTGACACTGGAGGTTTCGTACCTCTAGAGCTTTCATCCAAGGAGATGACGGGCGTGTCAATTTAACTTTTCGTATAGGTGCATGGCGGTCAATACACTCAGTGATTAGTTTATTGAGTGCACTGACCTTATCTGAGGTGTTGTCAAAAGCGTACACGATGTTCAATGGAAGCTCACGAAAATCGTTAACATAGCTTTCAAGTACAAGGCTTCGCTCGTCTCTAATGTATTTGTGTCGAGGTTCGTATCGAGGTTTATTGATTTTTAATATACAAAATGGAGAGTCATGATCGGATATTTCGTCACAGAAGACAACGTCACTCGCGATCAATTTCGTATCAGTGTTGGTAATGACGTGGTCAATGAGAGTTCTCGACTTTCTCGTGGGTTCGGATACTAGTTGTTTGAGATTGAGCGTACCCAAGATAGGCTTCGTGCTCAGGTGAGGGTTCAAGCAGATCGATGTTCAAGTCTCCTGTGATGATTATTGGACCGGTTATTGGAAATCAGTGACTCGAATTTAACTAACCAATCTAGCTTATCACGAGACTTGCTGCTGGGCTGATAAACAATACCGATTAGGACATTGGAAAGTCGATTCTTACCGGCAAGTTCAATCCACTGATGCTCAATGGTTGTGTCGAAAGATTCGATATCCTTTCGGGCTTTGTGGGGGATGTTTGATTTAATGTAATAGCCGACACCACCTCCACGTTTAGCGTCACGATTTCGAAAGTCTTTTTCGTAGCCTGCGATCTCATAGTGAGACAGCAAGTTTTTATTGTCTTTTAACCAGGTTTCGGACATGGTGATTATATCGAACTGGTGTGTGGAGAGATATGATTCGAATTCGGCGAAGGTAGACTTCATTCATTGGGTGTTCAGATGCGCTATGGAGAGGTGCTTTCGATGTTGGTCGAGCAGAGCCACAGAGGGAGGCGTAGTGTCATTGGTTAGATCGGGCACTGTAGAATCCAAATCAGACAAGTTTCGGATATTGAAGAATGGCTGGATGGTTAACGTACACGTGTGACAGGTCCATAGATACGGAACACGGGCATTATCTATTCGAACATTCTTACCGGCGCATTTATGGTGAAGCTGTTCTTTGCACGGTACACACTCAAACCGTTTCGAGTTTATTCTTACTGTTTTGTTGCATGAGGCGCATAAGATGGGTCCAGGATTGATTTTGACATCTCCACACAGTAACAGTCTGTTATAACAGCAATGGTTTGCATAATACGTGATTGGAGCTGAGCAGAAAGTTCTTTTGGATGTGTACAGTGCGTACTCTCGTTGTTTTTGTTGAATAGCACACGAGTCAGTCAATGTAAACAACAGAATCAGGAGCAAAAAGTTCATTTTTTCCATTTCCTATTGACGTTTAGTATGGAAAATACACCAAAAGATGCAGAATCTGTTCGAGAATCTTTTTGATGCAAAAATGCAATGATTTTCTTCTTTTTCTCGACTTAAACAGCAAAAAACTAATAAAAAACTTCACACTTTCTTTAGACGTTTGTATTTGCAGTTTTGATGACGGCGGAGAGACTGAAGCGATTTGGAATAACCCGCAGTTCTGACCGACCCGCAAAATCGAGGATGGTAAAAGTGCTTGTTCACCGTCGTTCGAAGCCAACCGTCTCCGTCACAAAAAAACACACATACATGAACTCGATAAACACAGGACGCTTGCTTCCACTCCTAGGGAAAAAAAATCCACAAAATCGAGCACAAACAATGAAAAACAAAGAGTATGACATTTTAAAAGTAATTATTTCAATTCATGACAAAAGAAATGTTTTTTTATTTAAAAAATCTGACATTCTTTTTTCCTCTGACTTTTTATTGTTTTTCTTTACAGCAACAGAATCTGTTCAAAACGAAGCGAGAAAAACCAGGAACAGTTTTTAGGTAGATGAAAACGTTACCAACGCTGTTCAAATAAATCAATCCTCTAGAAAATGCCTCCAGCATTAAAAGAGTTTTAAAGCCGATAGCATCGACTGTGAAATTTGTTCTGTCTAATGCAATCGAGAAAGCAATGTAGAGAACTTTCCCCAAAACAATTGACACCGTAAATAAACCGATAAGGAGTTTCAACGTCGCCAAAGCTTTCTGGTTTCGTTCTTTAGCTCTGCTGTAAGGTGCGTTTGCAAGGGCTTTTGAAATTCTGTAGTAAAATAAGCAAGTCAAGGTGAAGGAAAATATGGTCACAATTACAGTAGACAAGTCGAAAACTGTGAATTGGTCAGCTTGATGATTATTATTAAACAACGGTACAAATATAGCCAAGGAAATCAGAAATACTGCTAAAGAGAGAGAGATGAAATGTAATTTCCTCCATTTAGTGTTTCCAAAAGGATGGACGATGCTTTGATATCTCAAGAAAGAGATTATGATCAATACCAAGTTTGAATCTAATGAGAAGACGTTCAATAGGCTGATGACCACTGAACTGTACACTTCACCAAAACTATCAGATAAATAGCGGGAGGATCCAATAACTCCGATACAAATCACAAAATCGATGATTGCCAATTGAATCAATAGGAAATGGTAGGAAGTCATTTTCATCGTTTTGTCGATTTATTTGAATAAAGAAGTAAAGAATGATCAAATTGCCGACAAGACCAACAAACGCTACGCAAACTACAAGAACTCTGATGATTTTATGCATCTGAACGATAACTACATCCAGTGCGTCATTTCTGCTCTGTAGAATCTCTCTGGTGTTATTGGGTACCTTAAGTACCATTTTTAGCTTTTTATACGTTTAGTTCTTTATTCATTTATAAGTATGTTATTCTATAACTAATGGGTTGATATGAGAGTATATCAACTTTTTTGTACTCGGTAGAAATTCTTTTTTATCGATTCTGTATCCTGGTCAAGCAAACTGAAAACAAAATTCTTTCAGAACAAAATAATAAATTTTGACATGGAAAGGCTGATGAAATTCCACGACTGAACAACAGGGTCTTTGTTCCTTTTTCGCCTTTTTTTTCCCAATATTTTTTTGGTTTGAAAGATTTGGAGATATTATCATCCTGATTGATCAATGAAAAGTAAACGCATTTTTATGATATGAAAAAATAATTAATTTTTGATATGGAAAGTATCTGAATAGATCTGAAATAAATAAATGAAAGTTAAATGAAAATATAAAGAAAAATAATATAAAAAGGGTTTTGCGCATTGCAGAACGCCCAAGTCAGCAAAGATAGTTTCATCGTTACGATTTCAAAGCTTTTAGCGGGAAATTTTAAAGTACTCTCTTAGGTATCACAATTTCCATTCGTGATAAGGGATCACAGGGAATTCCTGGGGGGACCATGACCCACTCGACTCCTTTTCAAACTCAAGATTGACCAATTTTTTGACGTCCAAAGGCCCTCCAAAGGGCTCCTTTATTTAACAAAATAAAAGTCAATTCACTTTGCTGGCTGACAAAGGGTAGGAATCATACTGTTAGGGTCTCAAAAAACGTCGTAGACTGGACAAACTGTTTCGAGCACACGAGCTGCGCGCGCACAAAATTTAAATATGCGATGGTTTTAATTGGATTTTATTATATCCTTATATCCTTTATACCACATGCAGTTCTTATTGGAAAATGTTCTTTTAAAAACAGTTCAAAAGTGAACATATCGCTTTATTGTATCGCTAATTAATTTTCTATTAATGTCTTCAAACTTTGATGTGAAATCTAACGATCTTCATTCGATTGTAATTAAGTAAATAAAAACAAACTTTAAAAAAAAAAGATTTACTCTAATTTAAATTAATTTAAGATAGCAAAAAAGAATGATTCTTATTGTGAAGATCGTCAACTGGAAACAAGAGAAAAACTTAGTGGCTCATTACATAGCGTCAGCCCCCCAGCTAGTTGGCGGGAGGGTTACACCCTAAATTTTTCCCAAAAAAGGAGGGGGCTGGAAGTACACCACTTTTTTGGGGGGAACTATGTAATTGGGGGAGCTAAAATCTCATCACTTAACGTGGGGGCTAAAAAAATTCAGCTTAATAGCTGGCTTCAATTACCCAAATTGAAGCCCATGAATCTGAAAAATTTTCCCCTGCAGCGCAATATCTTCATAAAAAGTGTGCAAAATATTTTATCTTAGACTTAGAACTGAACGCAATTTACATTGGAAAACCCTTTTTTACTGGATCGATTTTTTGAAAGTGTCAAGGGTCTAAAGTCCTGGCTAACAAAAAATTCTTAAATCTTTGGGGGGACTTAAAAAACTCAGGGGGGATCTAATTTTTGCCTGGGACCTAAACCCAGGCTGGCGCTATGCATTATCACGGTGAGAAAAAACATGCTTAAAGTAACACAAAGAGTCGGAAAATGGACTCTTTTGCATAGCCAATTTAGCCCAATTGTTGATGTCATTTTATTGAAATCTTGCTGGGTTTTGGCACAGACATTGCAAACTTCTGTGAGACGGAAATCTTCCAAATTCTTGGACTCATTGGCAATTTGACCATTACTTTCTTCTTCATTCAAATTAATCAAAGAAAACTACGAAACTAAAAATACGTTTTAGGTAAGGTTCTCTACATTGCTTTCTCGATTGCATTGAACATAGCTAAGCTTCTAGTTTAATCATCAGGCAACCAAATCCTGTCCAATATGGAGGCGTTTTCAAGAGAATTGATTTATTTGAACAGCGTTGGTAACGTTTTCATATACCTAAAAACCTGGATTCTCCAGCTTTGTTTTAAACATGCTCTACTGTCCCAAAAAAACAGGTTGAATTCTTTAAATGATATAAATATTTAGATGAAACATGTAAATAGCTAATAAAACTGATAAAATATAACAGTTTTTTGAAAACCATCCCACTGTGTAAACATTATCAACCAACAAAACCCACACCGCCAAAATTGTAAAAATAAGTCAATATAAATTCTATCACAATTTATTGTAAAATATTTTTTTTCCAACATTCTGATACCAATCATGGCTGGAGGCATCATGTGTAGAGTGACTGTGTGGCATTTCATTGCTTTTAATGAATTTTTGGAAATCGTGACCCTTTGAGAGAGAAATTTTTGATTTTCGTGATTTTAGGACCCTTTCAGAGACTAACTTTTGAATTTGTACCCCTTTGAGAGACTTTTGAGGAATGAGAAAAGGTACCCTTATGGCTCGCACATACCCGGCACCCATTTTGCCTAAGTACCCCCCCCCCCGGGACCAAAGAAAACTGACGCCATAGTCAAATCTGTCGATTAAAAATTTCCATGAAAATTATATAATCGAAAATGCTTTTTTCAACATTCTGGAGGTGTTCAAAGTTAGAGGTATCATATGTAGAGCCAAGCAATGCATGAAAAGTCATTTGCTATCCCATTTGCCATGAGATATATGAGTCAACAAATCAAACAAAAACCATAATAAATCATGTCTCTTCACTTTCATGTCACATCGTGTTTATATGGGGTAACCAGAAAGCCAATCCACAACTTTCTTGTGGCTCTTCAGCCATCTTCCTTTATTATGGAGTGTTCCAAAACTATTGGTAGGTTGTTTGGAAGTAAAGTTCTAGTCTAACTTTAAAACAAACTGCATCTTTCCAGCAGAAACTCATGTTTCAACCTGCTACATTACAATTGTCAGTCTGCTACTAACATGTAATAGTTTTATTATGACCGAGCTTGAGAATCCGTAGGCAGAACTTGTAACATATATTATGTGTATACTTATATCA
Organism: Clytia hemisphaerica; assembly: GCF_902728285.1. Lineage (NCBI taxonomy): Eukaryota > Metazoa > Cnidaria > Hydrozoa > Leptothecata > Clytiidae > Clytia > Clytia hemisphaerica. Next base: position 695,991 of record NW_027104114.1, on the reverse strand, counting down.
GTCGATTTGAATCATGATACATTACTCACATTTCACTGGATGCGTTTTCGCTGTGAAATTATCCGCAAAATTCGCTGACCGCGTTTCGAGACGGAGGCTAATTGCGTATTACTTTTGATAGATTTCGAATTAAAGTCTGTCCAGATATAATTGGCAGTGGAAACAAGAATGCCTGTAACTTTTGATAGTCAGATATAATAATGGAAATTTTTTTGCTTATTTTAGAGAATCAAAAGCGCTATATTTGAATGTATTTTTGGTTGAAAAATTTGCGATTTTTAGCGGTTAAATTTGCGATTGTGAAAATTGAGCTTTTTTTCTACTTATGCTATAACGTTCATTTTTACACCAATGCTAGTTCAACCTTAGGTTAAGAAGTTTATTAAATTTCAAGGCAAACAGGAAAGTCCTTCGGAAAATATGGGAGCCGAAATACCCCTTGGTAGCACTTTTCTGTGAAATATCAAATCTCCAACTTATTACTAAAAACGGGGGTAGTGATATGATCGATAAAACAGTTTTTCGATCATAACACATTTTACGATCTCTTTAATGACCTCATAGCCAAACTGTGTTTAGTGTTTTGGGAATTAGCAAAGTTCTTTAATGACTTAAAAATAATAAAGGCAATATAACTTCATGCTTATCTTTTCAATAAAAACAATTATACTGTGATTTCACTTTGTTTCGAAATAATCAATGATACCAATAATAACAATGCACCGACACTTAACACTTTTCAACTTTTAATTGCACTGTTCAAAAAAGATAACATAACCCCCGTTTTTAGTAATAAGTTGGAGATTTGATATTTCACAGAAAAGTGCTACCAAGGGGTATTTCGGGTCCCATATCTTCCGAAGGACTTTTCTGTTTGCCTTGAAATTTAACAAACTTCTTAACCTAAGGTTGAACTACCACTGGTGTAAAAATGAACGTTATAGAATAAGTAGAAAAAAAGCTCAATTTTCACAATCGCAAATTTAACCGCTAAAAATCGCAAATTTTTCAACCAAAGATACATTCAAATATAGCGCTTTTGATTCTCTAAAATAAGCAAAAAAAATTTCCATAATTATATCTGACTATCAAAAGTTACAGGCATTCTTGTTTCCACTGACAATTATATCTGGATATCTTTTTTTGTTTTTCATCTTCGTGTTTGAAAATTTTAGAAACATTTTTACGCATAACATTCCACTCCGGATTGTCTTTCCAAAAAGTATAAAATCGCTATCTAATTCGAAATCTATCAAAAGTAATACGCAATTGAAAATTCACTGCCAGGTAATTTGAAATGTACTTTAAATACTGAATAAGGAGGCGTAACCATTGTTTGCATGGATGGGAAAAAATTTTGATTGTGATCCTCTCAAATGCTTAAAAATGCCTCTATTTTAAACATATTTTTACAGAAATAAAGCTTTAATTACATGAATACCGTATTTACCCATAATAATGATAATACCATACAAGTTCGCAGGTCACCGTGCGAGCAGATGGGCCTCTATGGACCGCTCTTTGTTCGGTTTACAATTTTCTTAATGTAGAGGTTTTCCTAGGGCTCCCCCTGACTTTGAATTTGAAGTTTGCGTCCTTTATTGAAGTATTCATTTCTTGGGCTTTGATACACCACTCTTTGATTGTCTTCCTTTCATTCTTCGTAAGATCTTCTGTCACCCGGAAGGGTAATCTTAAGGGTAATCGTCCTTTGGTGATTGCCTTTAACACTGTATTTTTGTCTTCTTCGTTTGCAAATCGGACTTTTATTGGTAGATAGCGTTTCTCATCTTCTCTTTTTTTCGAAAATTTTCCGATTCTTTGAATTTCTTCAATTTTTATATTCCTTAAGTGTAGCATCATAGTTAAGACTTTTTCATGAAGATATTCTTTGTCGTAGATTTTGGTTGACTACTTTGAATCTTCAGTGGATTCGTCAACACCATGAAGAATTAGATTGCATGCTGTGTATTGAATCTGCCGTTCCTCCTGTTTTTCTCTTCGAAATGCATTTTCTATTTTCTTCTCGATTTGCCTCAACGTGACTGCTGCGTAGCTTCGTGGTCTTACTTCTTCTTTCTTTTCAATGATGTTTTCCATCTTCTTTTCGATTGTTGCCATTCTGGTCTCAAAACTACCCTGGTAAAAATTCTTGATAAGATCTGAAAAGATCGTTGAAGATCTTTCAAGATCTTTAACAAGTAAGAATCTTATAAAATCTTTGTAAGATCTTACAACGATTCTTAGGCAATCTTGAAAATTTCTTCCAGCAAAAAGATCTTTAAAGATCTTGTAAAGAAATCGCTAAGAATTGTCAAGATACTTCCCGCGTATTTATAGTAAGATAATTATTATTTCTTATTAAGTTCTTAAGGGCTCTGACCATAGTGAATTTTTCATAATTGCCGTGTTTAAAATAGGTTTTCTGACAGATGTAACCAACAAAACTATGGCATGTTATACATTTTCTGTTAGACAAACTATTCCTGAATCTGAAAATTCAAAAATTGCATTGAAAAAATTTGATGAAAAAGAAAATGAAGACTTTTGCTAGGAAGAGTATTTCAACATTGAAGAGCTTAGTTTCGGCGAAGAAAAAACATTTTGAAAAAATTTTCGCAGTAGATGTCTTTTACCGAACAATAAAATTTTTTGCAGAAAATTTTTGTAAATACTTCTTTGTCTCGAAATCTTCAAAATAGTGCTTTTTCATCAATTTTTAATCTGGATTTTGCTTAAAAAAACAGTCATAACTTTTGACACATCTTTTCAGAAAAATTTTCCGCAGAATTTAAAATAGTTCAATTCTTTGCGGACAGTGTAAAGAAATTTTGAAACAAAAAAGTTAATTACCCATTAAAACTAAGCACTTTTTGTAAAAGAGGGTGATGCAACATATTATTAACATCTTTTTAAAGTTCATAACGTCATTTTTGCAATTAAATTCTTAATTACTCTTAAGGGATTCGATTAAAAAGCAATTTATAAAGACAATTCTTCGTTAAAAGTGTTAAGGAACCTGAAATATAACTTTTATGTTCAAATACCAAAATCAATTTTTGGACTATGGTCAGAGTGGTCAGAGCCCTTAAGTAGAATCTTACGAAGTCTTAAGCCATTAAATATTTTAAGATTCTTTGCGTAACTTGTAAAGTTTTTATAAAGAGACTTTCCAAATCTTAACTAACTATTATGTGCAAAGAAGCTTTAGGATTTGTTATGCGCAGATATGTAATTTTTGCGCAGAGATGTAATTTCTGCGCATATATGTAATTATTTTGCGCAGATATGTAATTTCTGCGCAAATATGTAATTATTTTGCGCAACTATGTAATTTTGAGCTGCGCAGATATGTAATTAAATTTCTGCGCAGATATGTAAAACACGACCTTTTGGACTTAGTTATTTTTTGAAAAACTGACTCGATTTTAACATTAATTTTTCAAAGTATTTAATCGCATTGTTCTTGGACTATGACAGACATTTGGCGATTGTTGTTTTTCTTATAAGCATCATCTTTATAAGAAACAAGTCAATATCTTTTTATCAAAGTGATATTGGCTTTCGGCGATTGGTTCTATCAAAGCAACTAGGGGACAGTGCTAAATGACTTATAAGCATCAACTTTATAAGAACACAATTCATAACTCTTAAACCAATAGATATTAGCTTTTGGCGTTTGGTTCTTTCAAAGCAAATATAGGATTGTGCTTAAGCTAGAAAAATTTATTTTTCTTATAAGCATCAAATTTATAAGAACACAATTCATAACTCTTAAACCAATGATTATTAGCTTTTGGCGTTTGGTTCTTTCAAAGCATATATAGGATCGTGTTTAAGCTAGAAAAATTTATTTTTCTTATAAGCATCAACTTTATAAGAACACAATTCATAACTTTTAAACCAATAGATATTAGCTTTTGGCGTTTGGTTCTTTCAAAACAAACATAGGATAGTGCTTAAGCTAGAAATTCTTTTTTTCTTATAAGCATTAACTTTATAAGAACACAATTCATAACTCTTAAACCAATAGATATTAGCTTTTGGCGTTTGGTTCTTTCAAAACAAACATAGGATAGTGCTTAAGCTAGAAATTCTTTTTTTCTTATAAGCATCAACTTGATAAGAACACAATTCATAACAAACCAATGATTATTAGCTTTCGGTGATCGGTCTTTCAAAGCAGACATAGGATTGTGCCTAAAAAAGAAACATTTATTTTTCTTATAAGCATCAACTTGATAAAAACACAATTCACAACAAACCAATGATTATTAGCTATTGTTTGATAAATCAAATCTCTGAAACTTAGAAAAAAATCCTTGTTCTTATAAATTTCTTATAAACTAATGTTAGATTTAGGAAAATTCCCTATTTCTTTCGATAGAGCCGTTGCAGAATGCTGATTCCACTTAGAACAAAAAATAATTTCTCTCCTTTTAGATGGCTTAAAGTTGAATATTTTGCCTTGGTTTAATTTATAGGGGGAAAATAAAAAAGCATGTAATTTTTTTAAATATCTTTAACAATCAGTGTCAAAATATTCCTGAAATATATAACATTCTTCAGAATTTAAAGTTCGAGCGAGAATCACACCTTCAATAATCCCACTCTATTTCATTGGATAATTCAATCCAATATAATGACTTTGCTCGTAGATCGAGCCATGAAAAGGAGAAGGTAGTTTTTTTTATCATAAATTAGTCCATGTTTTGGTAGAGACAACCAATAGAATTTTACTTTATCTCATTGTAATGTAAAGAAATACAATCCATATCTACAAAATCAATAAAGTTTACATAGATGCGAGATCTCGAGTCGAGTTTTTATCGAAGATCTCACTATGTTGTACTTTTTTATTAGGTTGTACCGATAAGATAAATAGAAAATCCGAATCTTTTGCTTACCTTGCTAGATGGGTTCGCATCTTTTAAAAGAATTTGGATACTCTTTTTTTTTTTTTTAGGTTTCAGCCTAAAGATATTCTTAACATGTTCTCCCTTGTTAACTTTGTAATAACTACCGTATTTTTTCAAGTAAACGCCCTGGGCCTCTTTTTAATTTTAAGACTTTCAGGAGGGGTGTTTATTCGAGGGTATATACCATAGTTACCATTCTACCAAGAGTTATTTGATTCTCATAAAGTAGTTGCTTATAGGAAGAATTACTATGCTCATAATATTATATGCCTTTCCTTGTTTACTTTGTAAGAACTAAATACTGAAAGGTATATGACCATCTATGAAAAGCTATCGACTTGATTCTTATAAAATAGGTGCTTATAAGAAAAATAAATATGCTCATTCTATGCGCCGTTCCTTGTTTGCTTTGTAAGAACTAATTACCGAAGGGTATATCACCGTCTATCAAGAGTTCTTGATTTGATTCTTATTAAGTAGTTGCTTATAAGAAAAATAAATATGCACATATTATGCGCCGTCCCTTATTTGCTTTGTAAAACCTAATAACCGAAGGGTAAATGACCGTCTATCAAGAGTTATTGCTTTGATTCTTATAAAGTAGTTGCTTATAAGAAAAATGATAATGCTCATATTATGCGCCGTTCCTTATTTACTTTGTAAGAACTAATTACCGAAGGGTAAATGACCGTCTATCAAGAGTTATTGCTTTGATTCTTATTAAGTAGTTGCTTATAAGAAAAATAAATATGCACATATTATGCGCCGTCCCTTATTTGCTTTGTAAAACCTAATAACCGAAGGGTAAATGACCGTCTATCAAGAGTTATTGCTTTGATTCTTATAAAGTAGTTGCTTATAAGAAAAATGATAATGCTCATATTATGCGCCGTCCCTTATTTACTTTGTAAGAACTAATTACCGAAAGGTATATGACCGTCTATCAAGAGTTATTGCTTTGATTTTTATAAAGTAGTTGCTTATTAGAAAAATAAATATGCACATATTATGCGCCGTCCCTTATTTGCTTTGTAAAACCTAATAACCGAAGGGTAAATGACCGTCTATCAAGAGTTATTGCTTTGATTCTTATAAAGTAGTTGCTTATAAGAAAAATAAATATACACATATTATGCGCCATCCCTTATTTACTTTGTAAAAACTAACAACCGAAGGGTATATCACAGTCTATCAAGAGTTATTGATTTGATTCTTATAAAGTATATGCTTATAAGAAAATAAATATGGTCATATTATGTGCCGTCCCTTGTTTACTTTGTAAGAACTAATTACCGAAAGGTATATGGCCGTCTATCAAGAGTTATTGCTTTGATTCTTATAAAGTAGTTGCTTATAAGAAAAATAAATATGCACATATTATGCGCCATCCCTTATTTACTTTGTAAAAACTAACAACCGAAGGGTATATCACAGTCTATCAAGAGTTATTGATTTGATTCTTATAAAGTACATGCTTATAAGAAAAATGAATATGCTTATATTATGTGCCGTTCCTTGTTTACTTTGTAAAAACTAATTACCGAAAGGTATATGGCCGTCTATCAAGAGTTATTGTTTTGATTCTTATAAAGATGATGCTTACAAGAAAAATAGTCATATCCATTTTAGGCGCTACATGTTTTCCATGTTTGCTTTGAAAGAACCAATCACCGAAAGTTAAAACTTAGTGGTTGAAAAGTTAGAGATCATTTTCTTATAAAGATGATGCTTAAAAGAAAAATAATTATTTTCATTTAAGGCCCTATGCTATTCCATTCAAAAGTTATGGATATTTTTCTTATAAAGTTGATGCTTAGAAGATTATTACTTCTTGTATTTGATAGATATTAAATAAAATACCTAAGTCTTAAAAAGGTAAAAGTAATGGTAAAATCTATCAAGGGGGTACCATTGATTTTAAAGATCGTGTTTTACATATCTGCGCAGAAATTTAATTACATATCTGCGCAGCTCGAAATTACATAGTTGCGCAAAATAATTACATATTTGCGCAGAAATTACATATCTGCGCAAAATAATTACATATATGCGCAGAAATTACATATCTGCGCAAAAATTACATATGCGCACAACAGGATTCTTAGTGGTTCTTATCAAGTTTGGGTTAAAAATCTTAAAAACACGTGAATTTCGGGTTATGATTGTTTTTCATAAGAAGGAGTCTTTAGACTCAAGGAGAGCAATCTCTAAGGATAGTATTTACGAAGCAGTTTTTGGTCAGCTTCGAAATACGATAAGTGGTTTTTCTTTTGTGTGTTTGTTATCCTTGACTGTATTAATGAAATAGTTGATTAATGGGGACAAGCTGGAGTTTTTACAAGATAGAGAAATGCTGAATTTTGCAGAACAGCATCAATTCATCCTTTCCTACTACAATATTTAAAATTACAAAGTTACAGTCATTGAAATACTGAATATATCGAAATTCTATCAAAAAAAAAATTACACCATACTCAAGTCCCGAAGTCCCGAAGTCCCGAAGTCCCGAATTGAAATGCATCAACTTTCTGAAAAAAATATTACACCAACCCAAAGTCCCGAGGTCCCGAAGTCCCGAATTGCAATATATCGAAAATCTATTAAAAATATCACACTATATCTAAGTCTCGAAGTCCCGAAGTCCCGAATTGAAATACATCAACTTTCTGAAAAATATATTACACCAACCCAAAGTCCCGAGGTCCCGAAGTCCCAAATTGCAAAATATCGAAAATCTATTCAAAAAAATCACACCATCCCTAAGTCCCGAAGTCCCGAATTTAAATACATCAACTTTCTGAAAAAAAATATTACACCAACCAAAAGTCCCGAGGTCCCGAAGTCCCGAATTTCAATAAATCAAATTTCTGAGAAAAAGAATTACACCAACCAAAAGTCCCGAAGTCCCGAATTGAAATACATCAACTTTCTGAAAAAAAAAAATTACACCAACCCAAAGTCCCGAGGTCCCGAAGTCCCGAATTGCAATATATCGAAAATCTATTAAAAAAATCACACTATACCTGGAGTCTCGAAGTCCCGAAGTCCCGAATTGAAATACATCAACTTTCTGAAAAAAATATTACACCAACCCAAAGTCCCAAAGTCCCAAAGTCCCAAAATGCAAAATATCGAAAATCTATTTAAAAAAAATCACACCAACCCAAAGTCCCGAGGTCCCGAAGTCCCAAATTGCAAAATATCGAAAATCTATTCAAAAAAATCACACCATCCCTAAGTCCCGAAGTCCCGAATTTAAATACATCAACTTTCTGAAAAAAATATTACACCAACCAAAAGTCCCGAGGTCCCGAAGTCCCGAATTTCAATAAATCAAATTTCTGAGAAAAAGAATTACACCAACCAAAAGTCCCGAAGTCCCGAATTGAAATACATCAACTTTCTGAAAAAAAAATATTACACCAACCCAAAGTCCCGAGGTCCCGAAGTCCCGAATCGCAATATATCGAAAATCTATTAAAAAAATCACACTATACCTGGAGTCTCGAAGTCCCGAAGTCCCGAATTGAAATACATCAACTTTCTGAAAAAAATATTACACCAACCCAAAGTCCCAAAGTCCCAAAGTCCCAAAATGCAAAATATCGAAAATCTATTTAAAAAAAATCACACCATCCCTAAGTCCCGAAGTCCCGAATTGAAATACATCAACTTTCTGAAAAAAAATATTACACCATCCAAAGTCCCGAAGTCCCAAAATGCAAAATATCGAAAATCTGTTAAAAAAAATCACACCATACCTAAGTCCCGAATTGAAATACATCAAATTTCTGAGAAAAAAAATTATACCAACCAAAAGTCCCGAGGTCCCGAAGTCCCGAATTTCAATAAATCAAATTTCTAAGAAAAAAAAAATTACACCAACCAAAAGTCCCGAAGTCCCGAATTGAAGTATGTCAAAATTCTATCAAAAAAAAATTTACACCAACCAAAAGTCCCGAGGTCCCGAAGTCCCGAATTGAAATATATCAAATTTCTGAGAGAGAAAGTTTCCACACATGTCTCGTCTTAATTGATTTTTACCCCTACTCATTTTATACTACTAGATATAGCTTACACTAAGTGCCACCTAATAATAATAAATAAAATATATTATAATATATAAAATATAGCATAGCATAGGTTTGGTTACATGAAGAAATAATATGAAGATTTTATTTTTTAACAATGTAAAGAATATATCTAAATAAATAAAAATGATGGGTTGGTTTTAAAAATGACAATATAAACAATCCATCCAAATAAAAATGATGGGCTAAGCGGTTTTTCTATATGCAATAAATCTACATAAGTACAAATCACAAACAATGACTCCTTTATAACTACTTTAAACTGCATCCCATTAAACGAACCCTACCCAATTTCTTCCTAGTTATCCCGTAAAATATATATAGGGAAAAGATTCCAGAAAAGTATCAAGAATCTTAGTGCGGAAATGGGAATCTTATACAAAACAACGGTACACTGGAGTTTTTAATGATTCAAAAATGAAAATCCTGATTAGCAAAAGGTATCAAGATCGGTGAAGTTCTATATTGAAGCTTCATTTATTACCTTGTTGCCCATTTCCGACGGCTTATTAGCAGACGCCCACACTAAAAAGCTTATAGAGCAGGCAAATATCTATCAACCCATCGGCCGGGCGATGTCAATTGAACTGTTTGATTACCGAACCAAATCGAACAGTCATCGAACCAAGAAATTGCGGTAAGGTCAATAACTGGAACCATTTGAGCTACAAAAACATTGATGGAACTTGATCAAACTGCGATATAACTTTAATCAATACTGAAGATTTTCTGGTAAAGTTCGATTTCTCTTCGATCAGGTTCGGTAATCAAACACCTAACCGTTTGATTTCGTTCGATGAAATTTGATGGTTCGATATGATATACGACAATCGGTTTGATAGGGTTCGGTTGACATCGCCTGGGCTGGCATCGGGGAGGAAAAGCTGGAACTTTTTCTTAAACCACTTAAACCAAACACATTGGTTGAAAACCAATCAAACTTCATCAGATAAAAGTAAAAGATCATACCTGTGGCTGTGCTGTTTGTAGTTTTGGTGAAGAAGAGGGCTATGAGTTGTTGTGGAAAATTAACTCTTTTTGTACTATTTACTGAGCATTATCAATTTATTGGTGCATTCACTAACTACACAAACATAAAATACTTAGTAGTAAACGAATAATAAACCTCTTTAAATACTCTACAAAAGACCAGAAAACATGATAAAAATTTATAAAAACAGCAGCAAGTTTCAAAAGGCGGTGAAAACTAGTTTCAAGCAGCCATTAAAAATGCTCACGATGAATGTTTACAAAGGCTTGGTTACACTTCTTACACTAGCGTATTTTAATTATTAAGAAAAGCGCTGTTTTTTATCTTTGTGAGTGAGTCCACCTTTAGAATATTGGCCGTAGTACGCCCGCAGCCAAACACCCACGCCATAATCCCCCAATGTACGGAATACTATAAATACGGGCTAGCTGTGTACGACAAAAAAAAAAAAAAAGACGGCGAAAATTTAAACCATCTGCACAACCTCGTGAAGCTATGAAGCCACCTATGCTCGCTGTGCTCGCTCGGTGGCAATTACTACCACCTCCCTTTACATCCATCTCACCCCTTTCTCACCCTCCTTTTGCATCTATCTCACCCCTGTCTTCATGTATATCTCTGACCTCTCTTTACGCGTCATCTCACCCTTATCTCGTGTTTCATCAATCATTTATCCAAGCCCCTCTTTTTGCTTGAGTTTCATCCTACCCTTGCCTAATTCAACAATCCGATCCCCCGTCTCACCATGTCTAATCTATCATTCTTTTTCTCCGGTCCTTTTTCAACTTTAGTTCCACCCCACCCGTTTTCCTTCCTTATGTGAAAATTTTATTCATGTCCATTTCATTAATCTCACCCCTGTCTCACTGTATTCAATTTATCATTCATTGTCTCCTCACACCTCTTTCACCCCCACCTCTTTTGATAGATTTCCAATCTTTCTTTATGTGAAATTCACTAAACTCTCCCCTCTTTCCACTCGAGTTTCCCCCAACTTTGTGTGGAAATTACACCCTTGTCTATTTCATCAATCTCACCCCTGCCCAATCAAATTTAATCAATCAGTCATTTCCCCCGGTCCTCTTTCTACTTGAGTTTTCATTGGGACTTCGAGACCTTGGGATTTTTTATTGGGGTAACTTTTTTTCAGACTATACTTTGGTAAATTTCCATTCGGGACTTCGAGGCTTTAGGTTGGTGTAATTTTTTTTTTCTGGTAGATTTTGATATATTATAATTCGGGACTTTCGGGACCTCGGGACTTTAGGTTTGTGTAATTTTTTTCTTCGAAATTTGATATATTTCAATTCGGGACTTTCGGGACCTCGGGACTTTTGGTTAGTGTAATTTTTTTTTCATAAGTTTGACATTTCGGGACTTCGGGACCTCGGGACTTTAGGTTGGTGTTAAATTTTTTTCTGGTAGAATATGGATATATTTCAATTCGGGACTTTCGGGACCTAGAGACTTTAGGTTTGTGTAATTTTTTTCTTCGAAATTTGATATAGTTCAATTCGGGACTTTTGTTTGGTGTAATTTTTTTTTCATAAGTTTGACATTTCGGGACTTCGGGACTTCGGGACTTTAGGAGGGTGTAAATTTTTTTTTCTGATAGAAATTTGATATATTTCAATTCGGTTGGTGAATTTTCTTTTCAGATAGAATATATCTCAACTTATTCTGTTTTTGCGTTCTGTGAAATACACATCAAAAATCATGGCCGACGTTGTAAAAACTCCAGCTCATCCGGATTAATGGGAAGTATTCACGAGGTCATCAGTTGGATGCTGTCACTCGAGCGAAGCTTTCGGCCCTTATTCAATAACTGAACGGGGATAGTAGTAAGATTTCGTTAGCGACCGTAGTGCAGTGGTAGAGCATCCATCTACGGTGCACAAGGTTGTGGGTTCAACCCCCAGCCGGGTCATACCAAGGATTTCCAAAATGGTACTTGATGCCTCTCTGCTTGATGCTCAGCAATTAAGAGAAGGATTAAGGGTAAGTGGAGCAATCCCTCCCCTACCTTCAGGTAGATAGCTATCGAAAAAGGAGCCTTCGGGTAACCTCCGACTTACTTTTACTTAAGATTCCGTCAAGATCTTGAATCACTGTAAGGGACAAGAATCCTATTCAAAACTTATAAAAGAGTTTTATCAGATCGTTAAAGATCTTGAAAGATCTTGGCACGTTCGTAGTAAGAAACTGAAAAAGAATAAGCAAAGTTTCTTGATAAGATCTTTTCAAGAACTTTTCAAGAATTTTTACCAGGGTATCCTTTATTTCGCTGATCAATATTATTAACGTCTTTGGACTTTAATTGAGTGATTCATACGTCCTGGGCTTTCATTATGTTATCTCCTTTCGGAATCCTGAAACTGTCGATGTTTCACATGAATTGACCCGTTCCAATAGATCAGGAGTGATCACGACACAATTTTGACAAATAAAGGCTCTCAATTTGTATGTTAGACATAACTGGATTTGATAGACGGGGAGCTTTGAACAAATGTAGTGTACGATTCGACTGCACTTCTTACATTCAAGTGTGTCTTTGGATCTTCGTTCTTCAACTGTAACACATTCAGATGGGCTAGGTCTCTTTTAACAACACATCCGTTCAGTTTTTATTTGACGTCAGAATCCTCAAAGAAGCACCAGGATATACGTTAAAGGTTGTTAAAGCTATTTTACCCTTTTACTTTCCAAAAAAAAGGCCTAGCTAGGCCTAGTGATATAGGTTTGCTTTTTTTGGTTAATCCTAAGAATATGTCTTGACAGGGCCCACAACATGATCTGGAAATGGAAAGGCAAAAAATATAGTCTTGTATAGTGAATAAGGGAAAGGAAAGTGCCGAAAGGAAAAAATCTATCGGTTTTGACCCTTTAATATGCCTTAAAATGGCCCTCTTTCAGACTTTTTTTGACCAGAAATAAAGTTATTGAAAGTGTATATGATATTTTGAAAGCAATTATTTATATTCTTTATACGGAACAAGCAAATTATCTAAACCAGAAAATTGATGACATTGCATCAAAATCCATTAACCAACAATCTTCTGAATCCTGGATAATAATCAATGAGCCCTAAATGATGAAGAAAGACTAAAATTATGGAAAACTCATTTTGAGACACTTCTAGGCGGGACAACAGACACTGACGAATCTACCATAAACATTATATCACACGAATTACCAATAATTAAAGGTGATTTCACCATTGAAGAATTGAACATTGTTTTAAAAAGTTAAAAAGTATAAAAGTCAAGAAAGCATGTGGCTTATACAACATACCCGCTGAAATCTGGAAGCTAAGAAACTTCAATGATATCCTCTTATCACTTTGTAACTTTGTCTATCAAGGCCAGCCAATTGACAAATGGAAAGAAGGATGTATTCTTCCTTTTCCCAAAAAAGGAGATCTTGGTGTTGCGCCCAATCATCGAGGAATAACTCTCACATACATAGCAGCTAAAATTTACATACCATGCTAACGATGAATAGACTTCGACCACACATTGATCCATTATTGCGAAAAAACTAAAATGGCTTCCGACAAAACAGATCAACTAACGGCCAGATCCTGACCATTCGTAGATTAATCGAAGGAGCAAAAGAAAAAATCTCCCACTTGTCCTTCTGATTATCGATTTTCTAAAGCATTCGGTTCTATAAATAGAACCAAAATGAAACAGATCTTACTCTCATATGGCACACCTGAAGTTTCAGCGATATTGATGCTCTATGAGAATACAAAATCCATGGTCAGATCTCCAGACGGTGACACTAATTTCTTTAATATAACCAAAGGAGTATTGCAAGGTGACACGCTCGAACCATACCTCTCTTTGTAATTTACCTTGATTACATAATGAGGAAAGCAACCGAAGAAAATACGAATCTTGGCTTTACTCTAAAACAACAGACAAGCCGTAGACATCCCCCCGATATGATGCTGATTATGCCGATGATCTATGCATCACCTCTGACCTTCTCAATGATGCAACTATCCTCCTACATCGTATTAAAGAAGCGTCCGTCAAAATAGGTCTTTGTGTCAATGCAAAAAAGACAGAGTTCATGGTTTTCAACCAAGCACATCCAGGTTCAATAAAATCCCGAACAAACCAAAACATCAAAGCTGTTCAAAAATTTACCTACCTTGGCAGTAACATTTCCTCTACGAAACGAGATTTGGAAATCAGACTAGCAAAAGGCTGGTCAGCCCTCAACAAACTGGACAAAATATGGAAATCTAACCTATCAGCAAAATTAAAAAGGAATTTCTTCAGAGCTACAGTCGAGTCAGTTCTTCTATATGGAGCTACCTCGTGGACCCTAACTAAAACCCTCGAGAAAATGCTGGATGGCGCTTACACAAGAATGCTTCGGGAAGCTCTGAATATTTCGTGGAGAGAACATCCAACAAAAAAATTACTCTACGGAGATCTTCCACCAATAAGCCAAACATTGAAGGACAGACGTCTCAGGTTCGCTGGACATTGTTTTAGGAGCAAAGATGAGCTGGCTAGCGATCTTGTCCTTTGGCAACCAAATCACGGTTTCAAAACACGTGGTAGACCATCAAAGACATATCTTGACCAACTCTGTGAAGATCTTGGCTGCTCGAAAGAAGACCTCCCGGTCAGTGGCGTGGTGGCAGGGGGCAGGGGGCCAGGCCCCCCAGCGGAGCCCTTTTGAGAAGGGGCGCCCAAAAATAAGGGACACCAAGAAGGATTTTTCAGGCGCCCATATCGAAAGATTGACAAATGAAAAAACAAAAATGGCGCCCCTCATCACCTCAAAATTTTCTGCCTCGCTTCGCTCGCACACTCCCTTTTTTGTGTTCATAATGAGCGTAAAGAGAGGGGCGCCAAAAACAAAAAATCTTTAAAAAGGGCGTCATACTTGCCTTGGCCACCCCAGAGAAATTTTCCCACCACGCCACTGCTCCTGGTGCTCATGAGAAATCGAACACAGTGGAAAGATCAAGTCATCAGATGCCGAGCTCGCTCGACCCGGTAGAGTAAAGTCTTTATATGAAAAAAGTGAGGGAGCTATCACATAAAAAATATTAAAAACCCTTGCGTGCGAAATAGTTGCTACGGTCGCAACTTTTGTAAATCGGAAAATCAGAAAGTTTAGGGTCAAAGACTGGGTAAAAATGAAGGCCCTAGAATATCAAACTTATGTTATTGAAACAACGTGCTCATTCTTTTTAGATTGTCTGGATAGTATTTATACCGTAACTACTAATATGGTAGATCTATGGATTTTTACATATCTACACATATGGTAGATTTACAATATCTGCACATATAGTAGATTTACGGATGCTAATATCTACACATATGGTAGATTTACGGATGTTTACATATCTACACATATGGTAGAAATAAGTGCGAGATTGGCCTGAAAAGTGACAAAGTAAAAAGATTACAGAAAATAATATGATATGCTTTTATGGTAATGAAATTTGAGTAGAGGGATAAGTCGACGATGATATCTTTAAACAGTTTAAAGTCTGTTTGATTATGCAATTTATTTATTCACAAGCTCAGAAGGTTGCGTCATTTGATAATAACCCACTATCAAGAAATTGTATACTTTGTGTGGATGTCATTAATTAGTGGATTGATTGTTATTCCTTAGATTTACACAATGAATTGTGATGACTCAACACAACGTCAACAAACCTTCCACAAAATGTGTTCCTACACAAGTGAGGAGGAGAACCAATCACCTCTTTTCATATCAGACCACGTGACAATATCACTTCAGATGTGTATAAATGGATGGAAATATGGACAATCTCTAAACAGTGAGTGCAGCTCATAAAGTAAGAAACTTTCTTGTTTCATGAAAAGCAACTTAAAGACGAAGAGCGCGCTTTTGTTGGATTGTGTTTTTTCCTCCAAATGTAAGTATTCTTTCTTTCTCAACAAACTTGACTTTTGACACGTTGACATTTGCATTGCGTTAAACCTGCTCATTTTTCTTAATAGTTTCAACCAATCATGGAAAAGATGGATATTCGCCCTGCCTCCACGCCCAAATCACAAAAAGTCTTCTATGGAGTAGGTCACATTTTGAACGATCTCTGCGCCAACTGCTGGTTCAGCTACGTACTTTTGTATTGGACTAAAATCGTCGGTCTTTCCGAAACTGACGCTGGGTTGTTGTTACTGATCGGACAAGTAGCGGATGCCGTCAGCACCATTTTTATCGGCTACGCATGCGATCGAACAAAGTTTCGTTGGTATGGAAAACGTAAATTGTGGCATCTGATTGGCTGTGCGTGTGTTCTGGTCAGTTTTCCTTTCATCTTCAATGTTTGTCTCAGCTGTGAAGATGCATCGGAAACAAGCAAAATGTTTTATTATGCGGCTTTCGTAATTCTCTTTCAATTTGGATGGGCGTCCACTGAAAACTCCCATTTAGCGTTGATTCCAGAGATCGCCAAACGAACCTCCGATATCGTTCAATTGAATGCTATCAGGTAAGCTTCATTTTTATGAAAAGTAAGAATACCTGTTATTAATGATCTTTTAAACTGTAAGGACAGTCCTTTCCGCATGTTTTCCATTTACACGTCATTCTTTGTCATCTTCAAGGTCTGGATTCTTTTTCATTTGTGGAATATTCGTTTATGGCTTGACGTGGATTTTATTGGGTGGTGCCGAAGGCGTTGAAGTCGACCCATCACTCGCCCCTCAATTCAAAGTAAGAAAACTCATTTTTAATGGTTACGTCACATACATTGAATTTCTCGAAACAATTAATTCATGACAGTGATATGAGCTTCAAAAACCTCGAAGAGATCATGAACAAAAAAATCTAAATAAAGATGACCACATACTCGGCTTACTTTTCAAATAAGAAATAGCGCTTTTTTGTTATGTAAAACAAAAAACTATTTCCATGCTTTACGAAGAGCCCAAGCTCCTTCACTTACTACATCTTGCACAAAGAACAGATCTGACAAACCTGTTGCTTTTCTTTCCAGTACCTTTCACTCGTGGTGGTGGCAGTGGGTTTCTTTTTTGTCACCATTTTCCACTTCGGAACAAAAGAAGAAAAATACTGCCCGCCCTCCTCCCATGACTTGGAATCCGCTGACACCAATTCTGAGGGATCAACAACAACGAATAAGGATAAGATCAAAACATGGAAAGATTGGTTGAGGGATTCTCGCTTCTACAAGACAGGACTTTTGTACATGTGTACTCGATTGTCTATAAACATCTTCCAATCATTCCTCGTCCTATATTTGACAGATGCCTTACATTTTCAAAAGGTAAACATCCAAATCTTGACCGATATATTTTTTAGCTTGTCAAGAACAAACACAAGGTTAATGTAAAATAAACGAAAACTTTTTTCTATCTTCTCAGGAAGCAATAGCATACTTCCCATTGATCGTTCTAATCTGTGGCGTTGTCACTAGTTCTTTTATGCAGAAGATCACAAAGCAGATCGGCTACCAGGTATACCCTTATCATATATTACATATTTTTTGCATAACTTTGATAAATTATACCTCGTGTTTGACGTAACCTTGCAAAAATCATCCGGTGCAATCAAGCGATTCCTGATTACTCATTAAATCACAAGAAGCCTACCTGCCTTAATGACTTCCTTTTGATAATTGATCATGTCGAATGAGCAGCTTCCTTATTCCCTTCACTAGTTAACGTATGTGATTGGAGCTTCGCTAATGGTTGCTGGAAGTGTCTGGTTGTTCGTGGTTACAAAGGAAGCGCGTCAATCAGTTTATGGGGCGGTCAGTGTGGTGGGCATAAGTATCTCTATTATGTTAGTGACAGCGCTTGCAAAGACCGCTGAGCTTATTGGTAAAAACAAAGAATCCGGAGCGTTTGTATACTCGTGTATGAGTTTCTTGGACAAACTTTCCACTGGTTTAGTGATTTTTGCCATACAAGTTTTGAAACCAACCGCTGAAAACAGGTCAGTTTTTTATCTTACTTTTTTAACTTAAAAAATAAAACGAGGCTAAAAATAGACCTTATCGGAGTTTTTTATTTTTCTAAAAAAGCAATGCATTGTGGGATTGTTTCGAGTGTATTACAATAGAATTCCCTCGAGGAATTCCTAAGAGATTTCTATTGTAATACACTCGAAACAATCCCACAATACATCGTTTTTTTAGAAAAATCAAAAACTCCGATAAGGTCTATTGTAAAAAAATCAGAAATTTTTTCAACCTTGAATTTACTCAATTTAAGGCTCAAAGTGCCGTAAAACTAGAACTTCACAGCCTCAAAGAACATTTACTAAAGTCTATTCACGATAAGTGTGCACTCTTTTTTCATTTACCAATAACTTTTGAAGGAATTCTTCAATCTTTATAAATTTGGTATCATTGGAAAGATATTAGTGAGTGGAACAATTTGAAATAAAAAAAACTCTAAAAATATCATAAAAATGAAGATGAAAATGAAGAAGAAAAAAATGAAGATCTTGTAGAAAAGTGCTATAACTTTCATTTTCACTGAAGTGAATCCTTAATCATCGAACGTCATCACTGTGAAAAAAATTCTCTAAAATAATCATTCAGTCAAAAGATATCAAACAAAGTTAGAAGCTGATTGAAGTCTAAAAACCCTGTTTTCTGCAGTTTTTTGCTGTTTTTGGGGGTCAATCACTTATGAACTTTGTATCATAACTTTATATTGAATAAATATTCTAATAAAATTTCTTCACAGTGATTATCTCCTAAGATCAAAGAATCTCTCTAGTGAAAATGAAAGTTATAGCACTTTTCTACAAGATCTTCATTTTTTTCTTCTTCATTTTCATCTTCATTTTTATGATATTTTTAGAGTTTTTTTTATTTCAAATTGTTCCACTCACTAATATCTTTCCAATGATACCAAATTTATAAAGATTGAAGAATTCCTTCAAAAGTTATTGGTAAATGAAAAAAGAGTGCACACTTATCGTGAATAGACTTTAGCTCTTATAAAAATGTACTGCGGACTAATTTATCTAACGAGGAGATGACAATCATTAGTTTCTGTTTGCATTTTCAGCTCTCTTATTTATACAAACTCAATTTTTGATTTTAAAGATACCAATGTAGCGATTGTGAATGGTTTTCAAAAATCACTCAATCAGTGGTTCCTGGTGGATTCGCCATGATTGGTTTCTTAGCAATGGTTCTTCTTTTCCCTTCGGAGTACACTTGTTTGAGGAAAAGTAAGTTATTTTCAGTTCGAGGATATTCATTTTCCTGAATCAATTTCATTCTTTTCAAAAAGAGAAATCGTTTTAGTTTCTGGTTGGAAGCTTTAAACGAGGAAAAGATCGCGTCACTTTGGTAACTTCCTTACAAAAATATGTCCTTATTAGACCGTCATCCGATATATTGTCAGAAATGGTAACGAGATCTGACTTCACGCAAAATTAACAAAGCTACCGCAAGTACAAACATGTCGAATGACACACCTATTAAATCTTCCTGCTAAAACAAAGCAAAACAGACAATAAATTATATTCAAATTTACTTCTCTATCCTTTCAGTATCGAATGATTTGAAACCATCCGTCAGTCGCTCAAACATCATATCCAATCCATCAAACGAATACGAAAAGCAATCACAAGAATATCAGACAAAGAACCCGTCTGACATGGACATTTACTATTCAACAGAAACAGAAGATCGCATCAATAATCATTTCGACGAAACCGTAAAGAATGTATCCTTGGGAATGCAGCAAACGAGCCTTGATATTCCGCCAACCGAAAAGAATCAAAAATTTGATAATTGCTGAAACACTTTTTTTAGTTTTTAAGTTGATGTGTACATATGAACCAATAATATTCTGTAAATAAAGTTACCGTTTTTATAGTTAAAAATCTACTAGAAAAAGAAAAGTGTTTTCAAATTGAGTTTAACAAGCATTACTTTTAGGGGCCTACCTAGTTATGCATTTAGCACATATATAATTGATATCCACGTGAGCGCGAGTGACGATATATTAAAATTCGTCGTTTTTTATAAAAACACGTTTAGAAACCAAATATGATGCTCAACACAAATATTCTTTCATATTCAAGACTTCGTGAACAAAAAACATCTACCTTAAGGGTAGTCTGATTCGCAGACCTATACTTCCTATAGGTCTGCTTAATAGTGTATGGATTGGTTTCCCGTTACAGTGGCTCTTATGGTGGCCGATTCGTGCTATTTGGCGAGTTGCTAAGTTTTATGGGAACTCGAATGCGAGTTAAAAGATAAACAAAAGAAATCAAAGTGAAGACATTCCAGTGTCAGAGACGGATTCCATTTTGCCACAGGCACGCCTTTTCGAATGTTTTTTTATTTTCGAACGTTTTGATATTAGAGCTTTGAGTCAACGAATTGGAATTTCTCAAAAACTTTGAAAGAAAATTTCACTATAACTATTTGTTTCTAAAGAACCCTCTTCAGGTTAGTTAAATGAGACATATTGGGTTTCATCAATAAAACTGATTCCAACATTCTTCCCGTCCCTGTCAAAGTTTAACAAAACAAAGAATAACAGAATCTGCTGCTGGACTTTTTCAAACAACTTTAAGTACTAGAAGACTAGAAGGCTCTCTGGAAAGAGATAAAGCCACAAAATGATTACTATTGGATACTTAGAACAGCCAAGAGCAGCCAACGACGGATATTTCTCAAATATCTGTACTATTTTTCCAGGAGAGAGAACTTTAGGGAGAAAATCCAGGAACAATTTGCTTAGCGAACAGACATGAAAATCTAGGAGGATGTGAATTTTATCAAAAGGACAGGCACCAATTTCATTAAAATATCTGTTCGGAAAATCCAGGAGCGTTTGAAAAAAGAACACATCAAATTTTCCATCCAGCAGAACTCTGTTGTGTTAGCAAAATCCAGGAGTAATCATGAAAAAGAACACATATATTTTTCCAGTAAGAACATTTTGGGAAACAAAAACAGAACAAAATTACTTTTTTCCAGGATCAATAAAACACATGCATTTATCACCAGGAGCCCGAATTTCCTCATCGAACAGATATTTTTTCCAGGAGCTAAAATTTTCTCATATAACAGATTTACTTTTCCAGGAACCAAAAGTAAAAATAACAGATGGTTATTTCCAGCCCTGGGAACGCTTCTGAACAGTTATTTTGTGTTTTCTAGCCGTTGGCTGCTCTTGAACAGCGATCTTTCCCTATCATAAGCTTCTAAAATAGCCACATACCTGTCAAGACCTGTTACTGTATCTTTTCTACATTCGTTCAAAACGAACAAAATCTCCACCAAAACAAATCAAAATTCCAAATTATAAGATAAAACTTGTAATTGTATTAACAAAACTTTATTCGCCTTAAACAAACTACCCCAAATCAAAAACAAGTACTCGAGCTTGACGAAAACCACTTGGGCTTCGACGGCCATCTTGAATTTGAACAGCGAAAGCTATGCTACTTCGTAACAGGTAGAGTACCTTGGCAAATTAATCATCATAAGCACTCGCCAGCCAAAATAGCCCCTCTCGCCGAATTTCAAGAATTTTGGCGAGAAGCGGCATATTGTGGGAAAGAAGATCGAAGATTTATCGAGTATTAAGCAGCCTCTATAAGAAACTTCTTTTGCTAGAGGATGAGCAGGAGCCTACCTTAAGGGAAGAAATTTTGGCAGGAATTTAATTTGGCGGATGGCTGAGAAAGTTTTTTCGTCGAAATTAAGAGTTAAAACATTGATATCGGGGGTAAATGGTGAAAAATCGGACATAAAAAGAAAAAATGAAATTAAGGATTAGAGACTGTCATCCTTACAGTCGTGGGCTTTTAAATTTGATCTTATATTGCACTGGTTGTGGGTTCCTTCGGAACCCCATACACCCACTTAAGTAGTGGCCAGCTTTTATGGTATCTACATGTACATACAGCACTTCTTACAGTGCGAACGCCTGTTCTCCGAGGACAGGGTCAGGGGCCTTGTCAGGCTACCGTCCCTGATATTATAAGGTTAGGAGTAGAGACTGTCCTCCTTACAGTCCACGCTCACATGACTGCCATCCTCACAGTCCTTCGACAGGCCGTCATCCTCACGGTCTTAGGCGCTTAAGTTAGATCTTAGTGCACAGTGAGTGGGTCCCTTCGGAACCCATACACCAGTGGCTAGCTTATATAGTATCTACATGCACATACAACACTCCTTACAATATGCGAACCCCTGTTCTCCGAGGACAGGGATAAGGTCAGGCTACCGTCCCGGGCGGTATAAGGTTAGAATTAGAGGCTGTCCATCACAGTCCACGCTGATATGACTGTGATCACAGTCCTTGGACAGGCCATGGAGGAATAGAAAAATAGAAATAATAGAAAAAAAATAGAAAAAAAGGAGTTGAATGTGTCGGTAATTGGTCGTTAAAGTCTTTTGATTTCTTTTATAAAATGTATCAAAAAAAATTCTAAGCTCACCCGATGAAATAAGACTTTTTAGTAGAACTCAATTTTGCTCTGAACATTCTAACTATCAGTATTGAGGATTCTAGCCTTTTAATATACGAAAATTAAATAAAACTTCGTCCACGACACAAGTTGATGTTCCATTTCGTTATATCCGTTTAATTTTGTTTTGAAAAAATATTTTCTCAAGCCAGAAAATGAAAAATTCTTTATAAGCACGCACAATTTCAGACTCAATTTGTAGACATAAAGTCGCTGGAGAATTTTGGAGGAAAGTATCAAGCAGAGTTCACCTTAAAGAAAACATTGATCGAAAAATTTTATTATTTGATGAGGGATTGCCAAGTTTGCAGGCCTTTTTTTAGTCCAAATATTTTCTTACACTGATGTCAGAAACAATGAATCTCGTCTCTGATTTTTAAAGCTTCAATGAGCCAATAAGATTTCACCAATAGATAATAAGCTCATTAAAAATGCACGATGTATGAGATTATGAGCATACATGTATCGTAACTTTTTTAATCGTAGGGCGAGCTTGGTTACAATAGCATACTTTTCATGTTTCTTTATAACTCCATGGACAGGCCGTGCATACTTTTCATGTTTCTTTATAACTCCATGGACAGGCCGTCATCCTCACGGTCTTTAGGCGCTTAAGTTAGACCTTACATAGACGTAGTCTGAATCGCAGACCTCTACAAAACCCCTGGTAGTATATCTATAAGGAGCACGAATCCGTTAGTGGATGCCAGCAGCCTAACAAACAATATTTCATAACATTTCAAGTTTACTATAATTTTACTCATTTCGACAAATACACATTTCGGAACCTAATTTGCCATGCAAAAAATGGGGGTGGAAATAATTTCCTATGTGTATACCCCCCCCTGTACACAAGCATACGCTTTTGATAAGACACTTCCCCATCCTTAATCTGTATGTCTGTAAGTGGACGGCCCTAATGATATTGTTGTTTTATGATACCACTGTATCATAAAACATTATTCGAGTAACTTTATCAGGGTAGGCGAAATTTTGTGTCAATATAATCTGAAGTGGTGACAAAGAAGACGAGAACTTTTGATAGAAATCGAATAAGATAGCGGCTTTAGGCTCATTAAAAAGATAATCCGGAGTGGAATATTATCAAAAAAAATAAAAAATAAAAAAAAGGGAAAAAGAAGAAACTCAACTTCATTTGAATAATGAACCCTAACAAACAAGTTTTTCAAAAAATTTTAAAATAGATTTTGACTTTTTTTATATAAAAGATAAATATATCCACGTGAAAAGTGGATAACAAAAATGGCATCGCTTTTGAAATTTTGTCTTATAAAACCCCCTCGACGGTCCGAAAGCCAACTCAATGTTGTCGAAAATTGGCACGGTCTTGCTTAAAAGCAAGGCCAATTTTCGACAAAAGTCTCTGTTGTTCTACTCCTCTCAAGTCTATATCATAACAACGATAACAGAGGCAAAATCATCGTCAGCTTGTCAAAACTCCGACTAATATTTCTAAATTTTGACTTAAAAGTGTCTAATTTTAGAGAGTGTCACATTCTAATTTCGATATTCTTATTACACAGGCTCTCAACTTTGGCAGGTCATAAAAAAATCATTGCAGTGACAAAAGGGATTCAAAAGTATACACGCAGTTGAAATTCTGCATTTCAGAGTTGAAAAAGTTGATAAAATAAATTACAAACTTGTAAAAAAATTTGAAAATAATTTGTTTATGCATTAGGAGTAATATTCAAGAGAGCAGGGGGCCTTGTCAGGCTACCGTCCCTAATATCAATCTTTTTACCTAAATAATTCAAAGAAATAAAATTATGACGGAATATTGCCGGATTTTTCATAACAATTTTGAAAAACAGGCGGCAACGAAGCTCGCTTCAAAGAGACAATAAAAGATAGATGTCCAGTCGTTTATATGTTCATGATATATTTAAGCGCTTTTGACTTAAAAATGGAATTTCAGCAAAATTAGACCAGCAGTTATGCTGAAAATGAGAAATTTAGGCGAAAAAACGGACCGATCAGTAAAATATCAATCACCCACGTGATCGGAAAATTTGCACATTGTCTTAGGTGGCCAGTATTTTCCGCTGGAGTTCCGGTTAATGTGTATTTTACAGACCGATCTGCAAAGTACCAAATACTGATAATTTTTTTCCCGTTAATAGTCCCCTTTTTTTGACGAACCAGCCTCCAGAAACAAATTTCAGTTACGACGAACGAGCCAATCGGTCAACACATGAGTTTTAACCAAGATAAAATACTAATCAGACGGGGGATCTGATCCAATTACCCACATTTTCCACTGGTCAAAATTTAAAGGTCATAGCACCTGTCAATCTTGAGATTTTAAGGGGGAGCTCAAGGCGGGAGCTTAATTTGGGTTTGGTTCGTTTCGAAAAATCGGAATTAGTTCACTCAGATATAAGGTAATCAATTCAAAATTTCTTCAAAAAAGAGACGAGTGGTAGATAAGTGGTATCTTGCATCGTTGTATTGAAATATTATTCTTTGGATTGGATGGGGATGTATTCCATTGTGTACATTCCCATCCAATACAAATACAAAGATTTAAACTGTGTTAAGAAACTGTCAAATAATAAATACGCAACTCAAATTCGTAATTCTATTTATATAGACGTATATTTGATAGGTATTAAAAAATTTGGTCGTTATTTACATATATATAATACAAAGCAATGAAAAAAATTCATTGGTCACGGAAAAGTTACAAAATGGGAAAAATATTGACAAATACACCAAATTCTCTGTCCATCAAGATGGCTTTAACTTGACCTTTTTCTCCTGCAGTTGCCCATTATAAAATTCCTTCATCTTACTGGAGAAGAAACGTTCTACGACACCTGCGCAACGAAAATATTCAGTATCAGGGCCGTTATATGTTCTACAATTCGCAAATATCCTCGACATGTCGGCGACAAAAAGTTTCTTTGAAGAATAGTACCCACTTTCCAAACGTTCTCGAATCTTTTTCAAATCTGAAAACAGAGAATGTTGTCATCAAGTTTTAAATTATTTTTTTCATCCTTGAGACATCTAAACCAGCTTTACAGATGAACTAAAACCCTACTAACTTTTTTAAAAATAAAAATGGTGTTTTTTCATTTATCATGGATATTCTTAACTTTTTTTGGGAAAATCATCCTAAACTTTTCTTAGGGTATTTTCTTTGGTTAATAAAAAGAAAAAACTGGCATTTTTGTGAAAATTTTGAGCCTTGCTGGGGGAAAACTGGCAATTTACAGTTATAATTTTTCTGTAAATACCATTAGATTTTGTTGCCAAATTGTGATATTCTTACGATATTCTAAAATTTTTGGCCATTTTCATCATAAACATTCTTATAAAGTGTATTCTTGTATAAAAAAAGCGTGTACTGAAACTATTTTCATTTGGAAATTATCTTTTTTTTTCAAAATTCACAGAAATATATCAATCCGGCCAAAACTTTTGGCCAAAGATTAAAAGAATGACCAAAATCGAGATATTCCTCGATTTGCGCACATAAAAGAACAGAAAAGACTCTTAAGAGCTATGCTAGACGATGTTATCGTCCGTTACAATGATAGTAAAGGCGGGAAAATATGGCGGTATGGGCCTTATGGTGGTATGGGCCTTATGGCGGTATACGGGAAAAAAACAGCAAGAGAGTTTCGAAGAAATGGACGATAACTCTTTGGCATAAAAACGGTATTGCAGTTTTGCTTGGACTAACCAGTGAGACTGGTTAGTCGCTCCGTGGTGAAAACAGCCTAAGTTTAAAGGCCGAGCTTGGTTCAAACGATCAAAAACACGCTGGGTGGACACAAGACACAAGACACAAGACATGATGGCTGTGGTTTTTTTGTGAAAATCCAGCTCATTGATTTTTTCTTCTTGGTTCATTTGTTTATTGAGACTACAAGATAGCTTAGTTTAAGGGAGTACTCTTTCCTCAAGTAAGAAGCTGTTTTTTAAATTATTTTTCAACTGAAGTCTACAGCAAAAAGACACAGAAACTATAAGGTAAGTAAGTCACTTTGTGTATTTCTTATGAATCCTATTAATCACAGGCAGTGTTTCATTAGATATGTGAATACCCTCATATCTCCACTCTTAAAAGTTATTTCCATCTGATATTAGCAGTTCTTTGACAAAAATTTCAAACAAAGTTTATTGTGGACTTTAAAAACTGCTTTTACTTTTACCATACGACAACTTTCACATTTCCTCAAAATTTGGGATTTCTCATTTTTTATTTGAATTGTCGAGAAGTTCATTACCTAGTTAAAAATTCAAGTTTTAGGTACTCTGTAAAAATTATCAGATTATAATTCTAATTTTTTTTAGGTAGCTAAGAATCAGAAATTGGATGCATGGGAAAATAATGAGAATGTGTGTCAGTAATTTGCAGAAAGCACGGTACCGAAATGAAATATTTGTCACAGCATCCTGGTATATTTTTGAGATTAGGACTTGCGAAAGCAAGCCGAGGCAACCTTTTTTTCCGATGTGTTCTGAGAGCATATTTTAGCTAGAAATTTTTCAGCTAGAAATAATGATGTGTTCTGACGAGACAGGGGGTATAATCAAGGGCATCTAAAGGTGTTCTTATTGCCCAGTAACCCTAGAAAGCTTCAGAACACATCATTTAAGGAGACATGGGTCATGGGTATAATCAAGGGAAAATTGATGTAATCTTGTTGCTTAGCAACCCTAGAAATTTTCAGAATACATCTTTCGTGGAGAACAACAAATATGTTACAAGTTTAGCTTGGCAAACTTTCTTAGATTTTAAAACACATCAAACCATAAAGTAGTCAGGCAAATAGGGCGATAAAGGTTTCCTAGAAATCAGAACACATCATTTGTATAGAAAATTAAAGGTCATAACGTTTGGTCTCCTAGAAGAAAAGAACACGTATTTCTAAAAAATATCTCCGCCGGTTGCTTCTGGACTTGCAATATTTCACTTGAAGTCCTGGTACAATTTGAGATTATGACTTGGAATATTTTAACTTGACGTCCTTGTACAATTTGAGATTATGACTTGTAATATTTCACTTGACGTCCTGGTACAATTTGAGATTATGACTTGGGATATTTCACTTGACGTCCTGGTACAATTTGGGATTATAATAAGCAGACATTCGACAAGAAAAATCGGATATCGAAAATTATTCAGTCGAGCTTGTTGATATTCGACGAAGCGATGTTGAGTCGAATATCATTAAAGCGAGACTGAATAATTTCGATACCCGATTTTTCACGTTGAATATAATATGGTTTATCGTCCACCAATTAGCAGAAAAGCATTTTAATTTTTCCCTATTTCATTCATTCTTTCTCTCTTTTTATGATTTTCGAACGTTTTACTATCTTATTTAAGGATGTCACTTTCATTGTTTTTCTCTTTAATTACAAAACGTTCGAATTGCCTTTCTCTTTTGTTAAAAAGAACTTCCTAGTCCACCCTTACAGTGCATTTATTAAAAGCATGGGCCCCGTCAACGGGGGGCCGGCGGGTCCATGGCCCCCCACTTTTTGGTAGACCATGTCATACGTTTTTAGAGTTACTATTTTAAGCTGGTTTGAGACCAAATCAAACCACAAAAACTATTATTCTTCCCAATTAGATATCGTTTTGAGGTGTTTTGAGGGTGTAAAAAGTGAAAAATTTTCTTCGTCGCCCAACCATGGTGGGCGACATTTTTTTCTCCAAAATGTTGGCCCCCTCACTCAAAATGGCTCGTCGGGGCCCATGAAAAGTCCATCCTTACAGTGCTTTTCTGATAAATTGGAAAACATGCCCTTAACCGCCGCCAAACCCGTCAGTCAATTTGCCTGATTTAAATCTTGCATCAGCAGTTTCGAAACAAATTAAAACATAAAGCTTGCTATATTTCTATGTAAAATTATTTTTATAAAGAGAAACGCTTCCTAGGATTAAAGGAAAAAAGAGAGAACGGAGAAAACACTTGGTTTCAAAACATACTATTTGAAATATTTTTTTTCATGTATTGTGTGTGTTTATAAAAAATAAATGATCTGTTTTTTCTTAGCTCTTTGTTCCCTATCCCTTGACCAAAAACGTTTGTGCGTGGCCTTATAATGAGCCTCTCACTTTTGTTTTCAGCCTCCCGCCTCCCACTTTCGTTTTCAGCCTCCCACTTTCGTTTTCAGCCTCCCGCCTCCCACTTTCGTTTTCAGCCTCCCGGCTCCCACTTTCGATTTCAGCCTCCCGGCTCCCGGTTCAGCCTCCCGACTCCCAGCTCCCACTTTTCCTGTATGCCTCTTATATCTGTTTTTATATATTATGTGACATTTAAATTACTTGATCAAAAAACTATTTTCTTTATGCTCACTGCTACATAAGTACAGAAGAGATATTTTGCTATCGGGTATCTAAAAATATTCGACAGTGCGTTTTGCCTAGAGGTGGACGACTTGTAATACTTCACTTGACGTCCTCGTACAATTTGAGATTATGACTTTGAATATTTCACTTGACGTCCTGGTACAATCTGGGATTATAACTTGTAATATTTCACTTGACGTCCTTGCATAACGCCCTGGATAAAATTTGAGGTTGTGACTTGGAATATTTTACTGCCGCCCTGGATATAAATTGAGATTGTTACTTATGTTATTATGGCTTACAATTTTTCACTTGACGTACTGGTATATTTTGAGATTACGACTTGGAAAAATTTACACCAGCCTTCTGGAATAAGTCGAGACTATAATATGGTACTGTCGGAGAACAGTTTAGAATCATTTGTTTATCATGATTGAATTACCTATCAGTTTTATTTTATTTTTATATCAGAAATCTAGTGTCATTTTAAATCTGCTTTAGGGTTTTTACCTATTGGTATTTTCCCATAAGCTTTATAATTTTGGGGGATTTCCTAACATGGATGATTGTCCTTTCATGCTCTTTTCAACGTTTCGAAAACTTTTTGGATAGAAAAGAAATTCAAGCTCAGATCAAAGCAAGACCGACATACTGCAAAAGCTTTTTACAGCTGGAACTTTTTTACTTTCCGTGCAAAAATTCATGAAAATTTTCATCCACTGTGGGTTTTATCAACAGGAAAGTCACAAATTGCAAGCATTTATACTTTCAAGAATTTTTGTCTGTTTGCTTTTGTCTTTGAGCAATGGTGGTGGGGAGAAGATTTTAAATGGACTTTATATATAGAAAAATAAAAATAAGGATTATAATCCTCAGGCAAAAAAAACAACAACAAAACTTGTATGATTTCATGTTTTTTTAAGGAATTTTATAAAGTTTTATTCTTGTTGCAAAGAAATTACAAATTTATTTGAAAAACGACTGTTGATAAAAATTTGTTATTCTTAGAAAAGAAGTTGTAGTTCCAAGAAAATATAAGGGGGATAAAAGGGAGAGAGTATCCAAAAAGAAAGATATCATTTCTTGGAATCTCAGTTTCTCTCTCCCGCCAGTTTTCTTTTTGTTTTGACTTTTTCGAATACCGAACACGGCTGGCCTCGCATACAGAAACTCAAACTCATACGATTGTATTTGGAGCCAAAATCGTGTAGTCTAAGACTGGCAACTCTACCGACTGTAAACTCTTTTCGGCAAAAAAAACCGTTTGCGAATTTTCTTCCGCTTTGGGCTTTTTTCTTAGATAGTGATTTGTCTTACACTATAACATAGTCTAGAGCTATGCACGAACTTCCAATTCTTTGTAGAATCGTAGATATAATGGTTGTAAAAAATAGAAAAGGCTACGGCAATTACGGGGGATTTTAGTAACTGCTGGCAGTTCCAGGCTTGCACAGTGGTATAGGGTTGGAATTGTTTTCATTCTTGGGGTGGAAAGCAGTGCCTTTCAGGGCTTTCTCTGGTGTTGCTGAGGCCTTTTTTTCCTCGTGGTCCGAGGATCACACTGGAGAAGGTTTTTGACTTAGTTTTCTCGTGGAATGCATGGGTGTTGTTTTTGTTACCGAAACTGAGCAAATTTCTCTGCAGGAGACAGTTAACGGTTTTCCCCGGGGTTAACGTCGCACCTTTTGAGTTTGGAGCTTTATTTTGGAGCCCTTAGGGCCAGTCGGATCGAGTGACGCACTTTGGGCACATTTGATCTTTTGAGTCTTTTGGCGGGGTTGGGGTTCCTAGGGTGCTGAGTGGTTTAGGTTTGGGTTTGTCAAAAGGTTTGGGTTTGTCAAAAGGTAAGTTTTGTACCGTGTCTGGGACGTAATTTTTTTTTTTTTGATTGACCAAGAGGGGGAAATGTTCGTCCAAAATGGTATCCTTTTCCATTACTTCTATTTTCAGTCACCAGGTACAATGTTTTTATTCAAAGCACATGTTTTTTTTTTACGTCCATGATATTGATTGAATCAAATGTGGCCTCATGGTTTGGTAATTTTTGTTTGAATAAGGACTTACCCATTGGATATTTGATGACGTCATAATAATCAGGAACTTCATCTCGTGGAACTGGTGAAAGAAATGGCCAGGCACTTGCATGGTTCTGTGGAAAAAAGTCAGGTACAAAATTTTAGTTTTTAGCGGGAGCTGTTGAGGTCGATTATCGTTTCGTTTCGAGACACATCTCTTAGAACTATCGTTTTGGTAGAAACTCGCGATTTGGTATGTGTAGATAACAAATTCAAAAGGTTTCCGCGATTTTTCCATGTAAGTGTCGACAAAATCGACTTTAAAGTCATTAAAATTGCTGACTTGAAGAAAGCCGTATTTGACTCAAATTCTAGATACTCTATTTGGTGAGTTATAATGAACGGCAAACTTAACCAACTCCAGAATACTGCATCCAATTGGTTTAGCGTTAATGGTCATAATCACAGATTTCCTACAGTATCACGAACAAAACCCACTTAAAAACACAGCTCGTACAATCCACCCTCCTGTTGAGACAAAATCCTTTGTTCGTTATACATTGATGATATGCAATGCCCATTTCCAGAGTCATTGTTAAGCCGAAAAGCTCCAATAAATTGTTAGGCCGAAAAGCTCCGAGAAATCCTTAACCAAGAAAATGAGCCCATTCATGAGCTAGAATGCTGAGCAACCTCAGGGCTGACCCAAAATTGGGGTCAACCCAGATGTATACATGATAGAATGTATTGCGGAAAGAAATATGTCGACCAGACTGGTTTCAAGATATCTACGCAAGTTGGCTAACACAAAAAGAACGTCGAAGGAACGTTTTTGGCATAACCAACAATGCGCCAAAAAAAATTTCTCCCTTTGAACTTAATTTTCTCGATCTTTATAAGCTCTCTAAACTTTGTTGTAATGAAAAGGAAAGATGGTCATATATTAAATTTTGTTCATTGGGTCAAAAGTTATGTTCAAATGAACGAAAACTTACCTTCAAAAAGAGCTCAAAAAAAATCGGCCGATCAAATTAAACAGAAACATATTTCAAGATTTCATCAGTTTCTTTGTTATAGTGATTAAAAATTATAATCATCCGTGAAAGTGAAAAAGTCTGTTGAATTTAATAAAAATCGAGCTTTGAGACAAATCCTGCGTTACATTGAATTTTACCAGTGTAGGGGCCGAATTTTGAGGAAATAATTCGGTAAAAACTAATCTATATATTAAAACTTTCTGTTTACAATAGGCACATCATTACGGCTCCCTATCACTTTCAAAACTTTTCAAAGTCTTTCAAAGTCATCCTCCAATGTCCAACCACGATGGCTAGCCACGATGGCTAAGAAGATCTAAAATATAATTTTGCTAAGCCATTCACTTAATTGTGGTTAAAAATTGCAATGCAATGTTATCTTCTTTCTCCTTTTATTTCCTAATATCAAAATCATATCATCAATCGGCGGCTATCTCTCTTCCGTTAGAGTTTTTTAATGTGTAGTGATTCACTGGATTGGGACACGCAGCGTGCGACGCTGTGCATACGGCTAGTTTAAATTAATTTAATAAAAATTTCCATTCTTTCCGAGACTTAAGTTTTGTTTTTGATTACAAACAAAAGCTCCTTATCATGCTGATTGGTATCGTCGTTTCCAAACAAACAATTGATAGGTCCATATATTTCACGTTTTTTATCAATTTCTGAATGTAGATTTTTTATTCATTTTATCTGCTTTTGATTCAATGAACCAAAGCCCATCAAAATTTAAGGGTATCTTACCGTTTATTAAAAGTCAAAGAAATCGGGAAAATTTAATTGAAAGAGAGAAATTTTTTATGGCGCATCCGGTAGAGAGTGTAACGAAGGACTGAATTGGGGTATCACTAGTTTTTAAAGACTGAAAAAAAAAATTATAGGAAAATGCGAGAAGCATTGTAAATTCATTTCCGTCAGACGGTGCCAAATAGTGAATATGGTCTAAATTTGGACGGAGGTCAGTATATCACACCTAGGTTTTGAGAAACCAATATCCAGCACATCAGCACACTGCATTGACTTTATTCCGTTTACTGACGTCAGATAATTTCAGGTCTCAGTTGGACTCAACCGATAATACGAGTTAGACTACATCTTTAGCGCGCGAAAAACTTAACATACATTGCACTTTTGCAGTCTGAAATGCTACAGATTCGAAAAATCAAAACTTAAAAAAAGTGAAAATACACATTTAAAACTATTAACTCATAGGTCAACTGATCAAAATTTCAGCAAAATCAAGCCATTTTCGAGGTCTACCGAAACCCTCGAAATTTCAGTCTCGTTTTCATAAAATACTCGTCTCCAAGCCCCACTAATCAATTTTTTGAATAATGAAAATGGTATTCACTGACAAGTGTGCCAAATTTCAGCCCCATCCGATCCTTTTTGAAGTCTGTAGACTGTTTCGAATTTTTTTCGGGCAATCAGACGATTTAATCGATATCATAATCGATTTTAGCCGTTTTTATCGATTGATAATATAATAATTCAATGGCCTTAGCTTTTACATACGAAAGATGTAATAAAAGTGAGAAATCATGATGTAGAAACTGTTCAATTCAATAAAATCGATAAAAATCGAAGGAAATTTTAACGACTTTTAAGTCAAAACTTTTCCGATTCATTATTTACACATATCAATGTGCGGAAATTGTTTTTTGTCCACTTTTCTTTGCCTCGGCAGTGGGACTATTTCGCTTCAATAATCGAATTAATCATTGTCAAATAGCAGTTGGAGTGACCGCCATTCAGGATGGTAACTCATTGAATGGCTTTGTCCAGGGTAATTCATTGCTGATGATAGTCGAACAATATAGTAGAGACTATTAGGTTTAAGCGTGCGCTAGAGCTTATGCAAATAGATTTTAAGGTCCACTAAGATCGTTTCTTTTTTAAGAGTTGTGTTCCCGTTGTCAAGGGAATGTCGTCATTTTGTTTCCAGGTGAAAGTCCCCGAAATCAAAACTGGATAGAAATAGGAAGTTTGGAGATTTAGCAACAGAATGATGAGAGCGAACCTGAACAGCGGTAAGTATGTTTTGCAGAGCGTCTTGGTGTTCACTAGATTCCAGTTCGAAGTCGGTGCTGAAAGTGGAATAAAAGTTAACAAACCTTTTTCTTATAGAGGCTTTATTTATACATAAGTGTTCCCGTTTCATATCAGACATATATTTTATATATCGGGACAGTGTCTTCCTATTGTTATATTATGCTGACATAAGCAAAAAAATATTTTTCTTTTCCTCTTTCTGACCAATCTTGCTCCACATCCGTGTCAATACCGTTGAAAAAGCTTACGAATTAAAATTGATGAGTAAGCAAACGATATCACTCTTATTTAAAAACAAAATCTTTAAATTTGGTTGGAAGCAGATGATACGGCTATCGAATAAAGTCGGCCACAAAAGTTGACCCAATGCACTTTTATAAATAAAAACACAGTAACAATAGAAAAAGAATACGAGTTGGATACCTATCTTTTTGCATATGTTTCCAGCCAGTATTTTCTATAAGAAAAAAGTTATGAATGTTATGAAATTAGGCGCGATTTACATATTGCATAATGGAAATTCATTCTATGTTCCAAAGCACAAGACTTTAAAATTGAGAGAATTCCCTAAATATACATTTACCTATACCAGGAATGCTGAAAATGGGGATTTCACTGACGCCATTTTTGAAACATTTTAAACCAGGATAGATTTGTTTGATCTCTGCTTGTCTATCTTTTATCAATTGACGAATGATCTACGAAGTGAATAATTAGTTCTTTTTCAATACAATCCCAAAATTGAGAGGCCATTATGTCTTCCCGTGTGCAGCAGCTTGTGCAAAGGGATTTTATGATTGAATATTGTTCCTTGAATGTAGAAGATCAAAATTTGAGAAGTGCGGCCGGGTGTGACCACCCGTTGCCATGGAAACTGACGTCATTGGTTACCATGGTCACCAAAGTAAAAAGTCGTCAAAATTGAAAATTTTTTGTTTCATTCGAAAGAAAGTGAACATAAAATATTATTATGAAAACGTTTGAAAATTCGTTAAAAAAGGTTTATTGGTCAAAATTGATATTTTCAATTTTTGCCTGTCGAAGGTTGGAGTGCCCCCCCGGGGTTGGAGCTTGGGTACGCTTGGTACGCCCATTACAGGCAAAATTTAAAAATATCAATTTTGGCTGATAGTCTTCTTAAAAAGGATTTTCAGACTTTTACGTCGTAATATTTTATGTTCACTCAAAGATATTCTTTCCAAAATAAACAAAAATTTTTGAATTTTGGCAAATCTTTATTTTTCGATGACGTCATCGTTTCATGACGTCATTTTGCCTTATTTCCTTAATTTGATAAAAAAAAGTGAAAACTAAAAATTTAATTTTATTCATTGTTTGACGTTTCGGTGTCTTCTTTGCACCATGATCACAAGTATAGTAAAAAAAAATTCAAAACGAATTTCAATTTACAACATTCAAAAAAATCACAAAATTAAAAAATTACTACCAGGTAATTACAAGTTGTTAAATTTCACAAAGGAACGCATACATCCTAAAAGAGCTCAATGGGGAATGAAGAGACATGCTCATTCAAGTCCGGTTTGAGGTCCCTTATGATCAGCGTTTCTTTTATATAAAGCTCTTCATCGATCCGATAATTACTATTATGTAAAACTTTCATATTATCTATGGAAAAATCATGATTTTCAGTCATAATGTGAGTTGTAACCGCGGAGGGTTTCTCGGGGTTACAATGTTCTTTGTATCTGGTGGCAACATGTCTTTTGGTCTTACCCACGTAGAAAGAATTGCAATTTGTGCAGTGCATTCCATACACAATCCAAGCTCGAAACCTTAAAGGTATTTTATCTTTGAAATTAAACAAATGTGCAATCCGAAGAGTGGTGCAAAATTTGACCTTTAGGTCAATTTGCGGGTATATGTAACCCTAAACAGTGCCAATAGACGTTTCTTTAAAACCTCAGACGAGTTCCCAAGAAATGGTAAAGTCAAAGAAACTTCCTTCTTTGGAACAGTCATGACAACGGTCTCATCTTGTACAGAGTTCATCTTCTTAACAAAACTATCTGCTAACGACTTCAAAAGTTTTTCAGGAAACTTGTTCTTTAAAAATTCTTAATATCTCCTGATATATTCATTTTCAGATATAGGTCGTGACTTTTTTCTTTAAAAGTTTGTCATGCTCTTTCGAATGAAACAAAAAATTTTCAATTTTGACGACTCTTTACTTTGGTTGCCATATTAACCAATGACGTCATTTTCCATGGCAACGGGTGATCACACCCGGCCCCACTTCTCAAATTTTGATCTTCTACATTCAAGGAACAATATTCAATCATAAAATCCCATTGAACAAGCTACTGCACACGGGAAGCTTTTTGCGACATAGTGGCCCCTACTATCATCATAATTTAATCGGATTAACTTTCACGAGATTGAATTTCGTGATTTCGCGTATTTTTGCCATCTTCGCGAAATTGAAAAGCGAAAATACATGAGATTCCTGACTTGCGAAATTAAATCCACCACTAAATTTTATAAATCGCATTTTTGGCAGAGAAACTAGTCCAAAGTCTCCTTTTGTGGCAAAAATGGCTATTTTTCAGCTGTTTTCAGGCTTTAAATCCACACGAAATTTTTCAAAACTCTGATTCGCGAAGTTATATCCAGAATTTAATCTCACGAGATTTAATCCGATTAAAGTAGTCGCACGCGTTTAGTTTTTCCCACCGGAGAGGAATGATAGTCGGCCTTTGATATGCTGTATCCCCAGTCCAGTTCAATTACCCTTACCGGTAAATCTTGAAAAATTATCGCTCAACCCGACAATCAAGAAAACAAAATGTTTTGGTGACTGAATTTTTAGTGAATTTCTCAAAGGCAAACTCAAAGACCATAAAGAAGCTATAACAGGTAAGTCCCTTATACTTTTTTCAGTAAATTTTATGTTGTACTGTCCTCAAACGCACAATGGCAATCACACTTTCTAAAATTGTCTTTAGAAAGATCCAAATAAGGCTTAATATCGAATAGTTAAACTTTTGTTTACGGTTTTTTTAAGGTTCTTTAGAGGTATTTTCATCTTGTTGACAATTTGGTGTGGAAACTGCACTGTGCTAAACCAGGCAAATTTTGTAATTTTACACATGTAAATTCATTTTTGAGGTCCTCAAAACTATGAATTTAAGTGTGTATGTCTAGGTAAGTAGTAATCATATTTTAAGTTGTAATTTTACATGAATTAGGCTAAACAAGGGTTTGTTTGCACTTTATTTGGTAAACCTTCGGGGAAGCATTCACAGCGATTTGCCGCGGTACCCGAATCTGGTGCTAGCTTGCGGTTGATCGTTTTCAAGTTATTGCAAAATTTTCAAACGCGGTCAAGTTGAATTCCGTAATCTAAACCTTCTAGATGTTGAGAATTTAGCGTGAAAATTGTGTTACATACAGTCCAACTCTTCGTTGATAAAAATCAACCATTGACCGAGCGAAGTCTGTGACCAAAGTTTTTTTTAAATGTTATTGAACGCCTTTTACTTAGTGAAAATTAAACATTTCCGATTAACATTAGACGCTACTTTTTTAATGCGTGAATACGTAATAGTTATCAGACAGTTGCGAGTACAATAGGAGCTTTATATTAATTCATAAGTTCACTTACCTCCTTTTGTTTTTTAATGACAAGCGAAAATTCTCTATATGGTATTTGTACGTTCAAATGACACTGAAATAAAGACACAAAATGACCCGTGTGACAGCGAAATACAAAATAAGCTTGGATTGACAAGTTAATAAAGGTAATTTCTAAAGAATGGCTTCACCGAATGAGTTAAACTGGCTAAAATTTTCCAAGAATGATCCAAGAATGAGAAAAAAACGATGCGGAGGAAGTATACAAATCATTGGTCCGTTGATGGGCTTTACTTAGTAGCCAGGACAAACAGCAATACCGAGTCCAGGAAAGAGGAAGACACGCAGCCCATAAAAACCTTTTTCAGAGGAGGAGCGACTTACATGCATAAGTGTTGCACCTTCATATTCTTTTATGTACCCTGTGTAATCTGTTCTGTTCAGACCTATGCTTTTCGAAAAGCCCTGAAAATTTTAAAAGAAAGAAATCCATTTCATATTATCTTGATGACAGATTTAGGAGTTGATGCAATAAACAAACCTCCTGGAAAC
The DNA here is from genome assembly GCF_902728285.1 of Clytia hemisphaerica. Classification (NCBI taxonomy): domain Eukaryota; kingdom Metazoa; phylum Cnidaria; class Hydrozoa; order Leptothecata; family Clytiidae; genus Clytia; species Clytia hemisphaerica. Next base: position 657,926 of record NW_027104114.1, on the reverse strand, counting down.
ATTCTATTACATCAGTTAAATCGTACGAACTAAGAATAAATAGCCTAAAACTAAAATTAGACTATCCACCACTCAAAGAAATTCCGAATACAGTAGACTGCCGGTTATTCGAACCCCCACATATTCGAATAATTTGGTTATTCGAAGTGAGTCGATGTTCCCCTTGGATTTGCTTACCCAATTTAGGCAAAATACTCTCGGTTATTGGGACTCGAGTTATTCAAAATTTCAGTTCTTTTTAAATGACTTTCCCTTGGGCCAATTATAGGCTAAATCGTCCTCAGTTATTCCGAGTTTTCATATTGGGAGATCGTCAAGTGAGAACCAAAAAAACTTTCAGCGATCATCTTCGAAAAATCATGTCTCACGGCTGAATGTAAAGAATGTAAATACATTCTTCAAGCAATTTCTTCAAAAAGCGACTTCGACTCCTTGTGTTAATTACGCCCAACTGAAGCCTCGATTTCTACAGAAAAGCCCATCCTATAAAGGTTAAATTGAAAGTATGCCGGGAAAATGAGTTTTTCAGTTATTCGAACTCCCGGTTTCTTCGAAGTAAATTCTTATCCCCTTGAAGCTTCAAATAGCCGGGAGTGTACTGTAGCTCTCAAAAAAATACATAAATTTTCAACTTAGGAATTCTCTGGGATTCTACCCCTTGTAAAAAATAATATTTTCGAGTTCAGATTTTTCGTCATATCTTCCGAGCCTTTAGGGGAGGAAAATATAGAAAACTCTGTACGAGAAAAATATATCCAATACTGTACGAGTGAAAATGTGATAACTCGTTTATCGTCAACTAGAAAAATATCAACAAACTTTTCTCTCTCTACAATCACACTGCAATAATAATTGGCAGAAAACGAATAACGCCGAATCAATTGAACACAAATGAATAATTGCAATTGATTGTCAAACGCAATCGAATCATTATGAAAAATTACCCAGGATTTGGCGTTCAATTGCTTTGATTAGGTTTAATTGTATATATTCGATTACGTTTGTGTTATTGCTCTCGTACTGTATATGCGCTCGCTCTTCTCTGATTTTTCGATGGCGTATTGCCACCTGCCCACGCTCTGAAGCTCTATAAGAGTGGGTCAATTAAATTGCAATCAAAATTATTGAAGATAATCTTCAAGCTAATCGAACAGCAATCGAACGTACTTGACAATCATTCAAACATAATCAACTAGCAATCGCATCAATCAAATGTTATTCGAACTAAATCGAACGCAATCGAATATTACCCATGAATCGGTGATTCAGCAGAATTTAGGGTCAACTTAGAAATAATTAATTTAAAAGGTATTAATTTCATCAGCTTAAGTGAGGTTTAAGTCAATTTGTAGCTGGTAGGAAAATTTGGGTGACAGAAACAATGAATCTCGTCTCATCTTATTTCCAACACTTAAGTTAGCCAATAAGATTTCACCTATCAACAAAAGAGCTCATTAAAAATGCACGATATATGAGATTATGAGCATGCATACCTCGTAATTTTTTTAATCGTAGGGCGAGCATGGTTACAATAGCATACTTCTCCTGTTTCTTTATACCTCCATGGTGTAACGCTTCACTCAAAGTATAATGTAAGGCAGTTATAAGCGTCACATTTCACGCGTCGTCGTATAAAATGTTCAAATATTATGCGAAATTTTCGACTTTTAAGTCGTCTTGTTATTGTTTTTATAAACTTGTTTATACTTTTAATTTTCAAGTTTAGGGCTTCTTGATGTTACATATATATGACGAAAACAAATGATAAAAGAGACCAACAAAATAAAATAAAGAGGAGAATTGCTTACCTGTTTTTTAAAGTAACCAATTGCATATTCGTCAGCGTATGTGAGGAAATTTAAAACACCGTTCCGCGTGTGATAGTCTTTCAAATGGTTCATCATATGTGTTCCATAACCCTTCAAAAGCAGAAAGAGGTTTGCCACACACTACACTCACCTATTGCATATGTACTGCTAGATAACAGGCACTTTTAAAGGGCTTTGAAAAGCTAGAAAAAATTTTGATTCCCCCCACATTACGTAAAGTCGATTGAATCAAGTAGTCTTTGGATTTCGAGCAGACTTTAAAACCTGGCAATAGATTTCGACCTTCAATCTGGCGATCATGGAAAGGCTACAGAGAAATCTGGAAACGCGGAAACCCTGAATGAACTCAATGAATCGAACGAACGAACGAACGAACGAACGAACGAACGAACGAACGAACGAACGAACGAACGAACGAACGAACGAACGAACGAACGAACGAACGAACGAACGAACGAACGAACGAACGAACGAACGAACGAACGAACGAACGAACGAACGAACGAACGAACGAACGAACGAACGAACGAACGAACGAACGAACGAACGAACGAACGAACGAACGAACGAACGAACGAACGAACGAACGAACGAACGAACGAACGAACGAACGAACGAAGGTTGAAAGGAGAAATTACCTTTACTTGCTCGTTAGAAGACACAGCACAGAAGACAATCTCCGTAAAATTTTGTGTCGGAAACATTCGAAAACAAATGCCACCAATAGGCCGTCCATCTTTTATTAATACCAACGTTCTGTGCTTACTGAAACAAGGGAAGTAAATTAAAAGACGGGGCTTTGCATTTGTTTGAACTCGTATCTAGAAACACAAAACATAACTAGCATCTAATTCTACTCACGGGTCAAACACCAGACGTGTTATGTACTCTTTGGGCATGCGCGGCAATTGATAAGAGAAGACATTTTGCAGACCGATCAACCAAATGGTAGTTTGACGCGATGGTTTCCGTGACAACGTGTTTCCAATGACGTGAAACTCGATAACACCTCGCCTTTCTTCACTTCTTGCTGTTTCATCACGAGCCGTTTGAGAAGGGTAGATCCCACCCTATTGAAAATATTGGCATCTCACTATTTTTGTAGTTCTAATATAAAAATGAATAGCTTGTAGTACCTTCACCCCGTTAATCTTCATGGGAGTTTCAATTTCGCGCATATGGAGATTTCTGGGATATATTTTAGGCATTTTTGATGAAAAATAGTTGGAGGTAGGAAGAGGTGAAGAGCAAAAAAAGACATGAAATCACTTTTAGTTCACACTATTTTTAGATTTTACTTTACAGCGGTATATTTAACATAATTAGAGGACTCTGTTCTTAAAGAAGTGTGCCATCATGAGATTTCTATACCGGGTGCACCAAAAAAAAGTATACAGGTTTGTCGAGATATTGTGAGCTTCAGAATTTAAATCTTTTGTTCATTCTTTTATTATCGTATAGAGGATGCTCTAACTTGAATTTTGAGCTATCATACATTAGATTTGAAAAGGTAGTTCGAAAATTTTTTTTTTCTAAATGACTTTTTTTAATGTCGAAATTTCAAAAAATCATCAAAAACAGCGAGCAAACTTTTCTCTCGACATTTACCTTCTTTACGAATAAAAATACCGAAAAATGCATCAAAACTTGTTACGGAATTTAAAAATATGGTAAAACAAGCTATTCCCATGTGGGATAATATCTTTGGAAAAGCCGAAAAAAAGTTTTGGAAATCTCCAAGAGAGGTTTTGATTGCTGTTTTTAATGGTTTTTTGAAATTTCGACATGAAAAAAGTCAGTTTTCTTAAATAACTGTCAAACTGCTTTCTCAAATTTAATGTATGATAGCTCAAAATTTAAGTTAGAGCATCCTCTATACCGAATAAAGAATATATTATAAAGAATGAAGCTCACAATGAAGCTCACAATATCTCGACAAACCTGTATACTTCTTTTTGGTGCACCCGGTATATCTATTATGATTAATAGTTCGAGCATCTTCTAACACCCTTTATTTTCGCGCACGTTTTCTTTTGACTTGTTGTATCAGTTTATGTCGACCAATATATCGTCAATACCTATCACTTGTTAAAATTGTAAATACCATTATCCAATCCTTAGATACAGTAACCTACAGCAAATTCATGCAAAAAGGGCAATTTTTCTCAAAGATTAAAGTACTCTTAATTACATTTTCAGCAATGGTATATAATTTGTTAGAATTGAAGCATTGCTTGAAGACGGAGGGCAAGCAAAACAAGAGTTAACCCTAAAAACTTCGAGCATCTTGAGCCCATCCCCGCCCCGCCCCCAAAAAAAAGAAGGGTCACGAGATAAACCCAATAAACCATATATGGTAGGTACCATTGGTAAAATTTAGCAAGATGCATGACGGGTTACTGAAAAAAGTGCTTGCCTGCTTGCGCATTCACACAGTTTCAATCGCAACAAAAAAGCATCTACAAGTTTAAAAAAATCCAACCTGAGGTCCAAGCATTTTGGTTGGATCGGTGATGGTGTCGATTATTTTGGCCAAGATAGTCGTCTCCACATCACCTGTCAATAAAAGAATGCAAGAAATTAAATGTTGTGCTAAAAGTTGATAATCAGTGTTTTGAAAGTTGAACGTTTCAAAAACCAACATCCATTTCGATGATAACACAACAAAGTTACCTTAAGGGAACTAATTTTCGATTTTCTCGCAGTTTTTCGGCAAAACCGCGAAAATAAAAACCCGTGAATTACAAATTTGCCCATCTTTCATCAAAAAAATTGAAAAATGCCTAGGAAAATGAAAGAAATGAGGGCAAACCCGCAAAAACTAATTCCCACGAAATGCGATTTTTTGGAATTTCTTTTTTTGTCTGCGAAAATTAGTTACCGCTAAAATTAGTTCCCTTAACCCTTAGGCCACGAAGGACGCAAATACACGTTCGTACCTCTGTACGAAGGACGCGTATACGCGTCCTGAGAAAGAGTCATTTTTGAGCTCAGATTCCAAGCTATGTTTTGATACTGAAAGGATCAGGTTATGATTTTCAAACGAACGTCTGGAAACAGTATAAACAAGCTACATGCTGAATGACCCTACCTGATAACGAAAGTTAGATAGCAATAAAGAGAAAAATGAAAACAGTCAGTCAGAAAACAGAGCGTTCAGCGAAAATGCATAACGCATTAAATTTCATCATTGATTGTTGACGGGGAGAGGGAAGGGGAGAAGAGACAACCATTTATTGACAAATGAATCATGCTTGATTGTGGGTATTGTTATCAATAATGTTTTTCTGTGAAAAAAAAACAAAGAAATATTAAGTAAAAGTCCAATGAAAATCTGCAAAAACGATTTCCGGCATTTTCGGTCGGAAATTTTTTTCACATTTTGGGCATTGCTAATACGCATCTCTGTGCAAAAGATTGGAAAAAAACTAATAGTGAAATCTCGAGAAAATGCCAAAAAACGGTTTTTCTGGCATATTTCTGGCATTTTCGGCCGGAAAAGTTTTTAAAGCAAAATTTGAAACAAAAATTCTGCCGTGGTATAATAGCCATGGTATATCAGGAACTATTCAATGGCTGTTTTTGCCTACAGGTATTTAATAAATCAAATTTTTATTTTTTTGTCGCTCTTGTTATTTATCAAAGAAATTTATCAAATCATTAAAAATTCGAACGTTCGATTATGGGAGTGTTTTATATGAATCTTTCGACTATTTACATAACTTATGTTTTGTTTTCGCCTCTAGGTATATAATAAAACTTATATTCAATAGGTTTTCGTAGGTTATTGGATTTATTAACCAACTTTCACCTATTGAATATCTGCTTATTATTATTATTTTCACTTGAATGGATGGATAGAAGTTTTTGTAACTGAAAATCACCAACTAAAACCCTAATTTTTCACTCTTTCGAAAAGGGTCAAAGTTGTGATTTTTCGCATGATTGTAAAATGCAATATTTTCAAAAGTAATTATGCAATTTGACTGATTTTGGTCTTATTTGAAGCCAAACTAGAAAAGGAATAAGTTGTGGTTGGAAACATTTATATCGTATTCACCGCAGCGTATTTTTATCAAAATATCAAAACAAAAGAATCATTCATATGTGAAGTTTGTTTACTCACCTGAGTTAGGTTTCGACCATTACAAAATCCCCCTTCCATTTAAAACATGGGTTTCGACCGCTAAAATGGGTTTCGGCCGCTAGGTATGGCTTCGACCACTATGTTGGATTTCGACCGCTAAGTTGGGTTTCGACCGCTGAAGTTGGGTTACGACCGCCGACGGAGAAAAAAATACGCTTCGCCGCAACATATTTTTTTATCAAAATGTCGGACGTGTGACAAACTGTGACATTTTTTGACTTGGAAAAAATATTGGCCTAAGTTTATGGAAAAATTGGGAAATTTTATGAGGTCTTGAAGAAAATCTTTAACATAATAAGAAAATAGATTCAATTAGCTTTCCAAAAATGTAAAACTTTTGTTCAGAAGGTGTTATGACCATTCTCGTAAAGCGTCCATTTTAGAAAAAAATCCATGCGCGCTGCAGTGAAGGGTTGATTTCACGGAATGAAAGCGCGCTCTAAGGGTTAAGGTAATATTTTTAATGTGTATCATCTTGAGGGAATAAATCAGCTATTGAACGTACCGGTGGGCGAGAGGCAGATCTTTTTGGAGACAGGTTGAACTTCTTCACTTTCTGCTTGCTCGGTGAAAGAAATGGTTAACGAACGCTTCAGTTCATTGATATCTGAAAGATAAATTAAGTAATCAAATGAAATAGACAAATCGTATATAAAAATATTCCCCAGTAAAGGAGCGCCGCGTGTACAGCTCGAGAAATTCAAGAAAACTTGTTTTTCCGGCGATAATGGGCTATTCCGGCAATTTTCAAAGTTCCGGCTTCAAAAATCAGTTTTTTAAACAATTAAAACATGCTTCATGGTGGGTATTGTTATCAATAATGTTTTTATGTGAAAAAACAAACGAAATATGTGGAAAAAATCCAATGAAAATCTGCAAAAACGGTAATTTCCGGCATTTTTGGCTGGAAAAAAATTTTCTCCAAAATCGGACTCGGCCATGTCTTGGGTATTGCTAATACACATCTTTGTGCAAAAAAAGTCAGAAAAAAACTAATGATAAAATCTCGAGAAAATGCCAAAAAACGGTTTTCCGGCATATTTCCGGCCGTTTTTTTGTTTTTTTCGAAAATCGGGCTCCGTCACATTTTGGGCATTACCATTTTGCAAAATTGTGCAAAAAATCGAATAAGCCAATCCTGAGAAAAGCTCGCATCAGACGGACGGTCGGACGGACGGACGGAAGAAAATAGGTTAATTTAAAGGACCTCCTTCCACCAGGGTAGGTCCAATAAAAAGATAGAGGGTAAACATAATCAAAACAAATATCAGCAAAAAACAGTGTTAAATGTTAAAGGTTTTAAACTAAAGTCACGAGCGTCTAGCTGCCTTCATATAGCCACCATTATCTTTCAATGGGATTTTCAGGGAAGCTAAAATGAAAAGGGTTTCTAAATTTTGTGGCTTCAAGTGATTGCGCCTCTTTGATGCAACCATTTCAAGATGGGTATAATAACCCCTAGTTCTAAAAGCGACGTGTACGAGCTGGCAAAATACTGGAAACTCCAAAAAGTAGTTTGATAGGAAACCTTTCCAAACTGTTTATTAAGAAATGGCACGTTTTTCAAGCTTACTTCTGTTCACCTCAGACATGTATAGGCGAGTGAGAACCTTGAATGCACCATCAAATTCACCATTAACTTCTTTTTCACTTGCTGAAATCAATGGTGGATATGTTAGCGTTACTGTGAAGCCCTCCCAAGAATCATCATATACAGTTGAAAAAGCTGTCCAGTGATCCCTTTTTAGCATGTTTTCTTGTTGTTTTTGCCGCTATAACTTTCTGTTTCTTGGGACCAGGATTATCCAGCACGATAACTTCATTGGGAGGAGCACTTGCAAGTGCTGATGCAAGTACTAGTGTGGTCTGCTGTTTTCTTTTAAGCTTTTTTGTGCCCAAGTCTAAGTCTATAAGTCTTTAAATGTATGTCATCTTTAGGGGTCTCGAATGTATTTACGGGCAATCGGACATCACCTTCCCATAGCAAGAAACATCCAATCAAATCAATGAACTTCACTGGAATCTTTAAACCACTTTAAACCACCTTCCAACATTCTGTGCACCAGTCAAGCTATCAACGTATTTTTCTATCAACTTTGGAACTGACTCTTTTGCGCAATGTTGGCAATACAGTCGATAATATTGTTTCCGGTTCATTGGCCCAGTCTTTGAGATAATCGATTACCATTCTTCTTGTTGTACTTGGAAATCAAATCAGGATGATCATTTTCATAGAGACCCACTCAGTTAATAGCTTAGTCATTGTTTCACGCATACCCCATGAGCAAATGTGTTTCATGATGGTTTCCGCACCACTTGTTTTTTGAAATTTCTGGTTGATGGTGGTCATCACAAATGTTTTAAAGTCGACAAGTCTCAAATCAGCTGATCCCTTCTTAATTTCGGCTAAAAATTCCACCACATTTGCTCTGGTTTTATGTAAAATATCTCGTTTAAACCGCAATTTATTAAATATTTAGGATAAAATAAGGCTTTTTAATTCAGGGAGCTTGTGAGTGACGTCATCGAAAATTTTTTCTGTCAGAGGTTGCGTTTATATAACAAGGATTTTATTGCCAAATTTAATTCAAAAAGAAAAAGTAAATCAAGGGGTGATGATAGGAATAGCCCCCCTCTCCCTCTAGTTCTAAACCACCTCAAAAAGCCTAGTATAATTAGGTTTAACAAATTTGTGGCAGTAGAATATTTGGTTATCATACTTGTTGGTAAAGGAGCAAATAAAAAAAGTATGAGTAAAGAAGAAGTACCTGGTTTGATGTCTGCTTCTTCCACGGCCTCTCCCTCTTCAATGTGTTGGATCGCTGCTTGTGTCTCCACGCTGTGCAATGAATGGAATGACATTTTCATTAAATGAATTCTATACACAACAAGAAATACCATGATGCAATTGTAAGTTAGTTTTTATTTCTCGATATCTACCAAATTGTAATGAAGTTTGATACTGAAATGTAACTGTGCTTACGTTAGATCATCTGTTTGTTCTTGTGACGGGGGTGATAAGGTTTGACTTTCATTGAACGAAGAGGAAGTTGAAGAGAGAGATTCTTGCGAAGTGGAAGAAGAAGGAGTGAAGGGAAGGTCGCTCCAAATCAAAGAGTCGTTCAACATAATCTCTTCCTCAAACTGTTGCAAAAAACTAAAAGAAGAAAATATCTTGAGTTTCTTCAAAAAGACAAACAAAGGTAAACATCATTAAAGTTTAACTTTAGTCACCAATTTCACTGCAGAAGAAACTTTATTTTGCATACGTGTAACCTCCTTATTCGAGAACAGCGCTCTTAGAGCGTTTACTGTTGAAGAACTTCTAATATATTGTTAAAAACAAAGGTTAAAATCAATTTTATTTCTATTTATTTTTCGATTTTGTTTCCTGGAAAAAAGTAGGTGGCAACCCTTAGGATCCATAGCATCTTACGTAGGCGCAACCCCATGCGATTTATTGGAAAGCAGTTAAGATTTTAAAACTTTTTTGAAAGGGGGCTCGCGAAATAGGCCTGGTAAAAGACTTAATATCTAAGACGTTATAGACAAAACTCCTCGTCCCTAAAGAAAGCAAAAAATGGATGATTTTAAACATTAAAATCAGCAAAAATAACTTATATCATCAAATAGAACTGGTTCGGCGCAAAAAGGTGTAATACAACAAGTCTTGTACTCTTGTACATATAAAGAAATACAGGCTTTTGCAGTTCAAAATTTTGTCAGTTAGAGTGCACAATTGACGTCAAATTATGTCTAAAACGTAACAGATTTCACAGAATTTAAATGGTTTTTTGCTTTTTCGAGAAGCAGACACCCTTCAAAAGAGACTACCAAAAGTTGATAGAAAGAAGAACATCAACGTCATTTCTCGAAAACTTCACGAGCACGTATCAAAAGGAAACTTGAACTCAGCTACCAAGCTTCTGTCGAACAATATGGAAGGGGGATCCTACCACTGAATGATCAAACGAAATCTGGACGTAAATCTGAAGAAGACGTCAAATTGCAAGGTCTACTTCGAACCGTTGCAAACATGATATTCGACGTTGTTGACAACAAGATGGTGTACGAAGCTGCAAAGATTACTCGTGGAAGTTCCGGACTCTCGGATTGGATGTGGACGGATTGGAACGAATTCTCGTATCCAAAGACTACGGAGACACGGGTACAGACCTCCGAAGATCAGTTGCGGCGCTCATCAGAAAGATATGCTCCATCGATGTAAAGGATTCAACGCTCGCACCATTTTTGACTTCACGTCTTGTGTCACGAGGAATTTATGAATAGAATTTTGTATGTTTGAATGTTTGTAAATATGCATTATGCATGAGATAGAAATATCTCAACCAGATATAGAATTTCAGATATTCTTCATCGAGCGTTTGTCCGGACGAGACGTATTGAGGAATCATGGATCGCGTGGCCATCAGACATAGGTTGCCTGTGTGGATCCCGTTGAACCCGGTCTGACTGCCATGCGCATCCACAAAGAATGTTGAAGCAAAGTCGTTTAGAGACTGGACCGTTAGGTTGGTGGAAAGGACTACCTGGACGAGGCAGGTGGTGAATCAAACGGGATGAACTGCGAAATTATGGGGTTCTTGCGCAGAGTTAATTAATAAAACCCAAGTCGCAATAAACTGCTGTGAGCGGCGACGCCTGGACGCAGGTGAAATATTGACATTTAAATTTGTTTGTTTATTGTGCGTAACTTTACTTTATCATTTGGATGGATTGAAATAAATATGCACGAGCCGAAAAACTCTAAGTCTACTTCGTTCTACTGTCACTCTGAATTCCACTGTACATTCTAGTCCGCCGCGTCTTCTAGCAGCGGGTCAGATCTTAAACGCCTGGGGCATTAAAATAAATATTCTCTTATCGCGCCAGGAGAGGACCGTGTAAAACCTCTTCCCGCACGACACTTGTACCTCTCAACAAGAACCCTGGACTCAGACGGATAGGTGTTGGAGAAGTCCTCCGACGAATCATGGGGAAAGTTTTGATGGCCGCATTCTCTGAAGACGTTGCACGTGGTTCATCTGACGCACAAATGTGCCGACGAAGTTCCGGGAGCGAAATGTCAAGTATATATGTCCCGAAATCGCAACATATGTTATACAAACTGTTACTCCAGCCCAGCTAGACTTTTCGTCATTGGAGTTATAGAATCAAATCTCAAGAAGAAACCACTCAAGGGCTATTTACGCTCTGGGTGTTACACCCATGCTCCTCATCGGTATAGGCAACAATCACAAGCGAATGGTTGCCTTCGCCGACGATATCACAGCAGTTGGATCCTTGGACGCACTGAAGAAATGGTGGGATCATCGGTATAGGCAACAATCACAACCAAATGGTTGCCTTCGCCAACAATATTACAGCAGTTGGATCCTTGGACGCACTGAAGAAATGGTGGGATCATCTCCTCGAGATCGGACCATCCTACGGTTATTATCCACAACCAACGAATTTGGCTGATTGTTAAACACGAACAACTCGAACAAGCACAGGAAAGATTTGCCGGCACCGAGATCAAAATAAAATCCGATGGTGAACGGTATCTTGGGGCGGTGATTGGTACGGATGAAAACAAAAGTCAGTACATCAATCAAAATATCGACGAATTGACCCAGGAGATTAATCTTTTTGTTGAAATCGCAGCAACCTATCCACAAGCAGCCTACTTAGCCTACGTCAGCAGCTACCAACATAAGCTGACTTACTTCCTACGCACCATCCCAACGATCAGTGACGAGTTGAAAAGAGTCGACAAAGCCGTGCGGCGCCGACTGATTCCATCACTAACCGGTGGACGCATCATCAACGACCAAGAAAGAATAATGCTTTCCTTACCTCCACGTTTCGGCGGCATGGGACTGAAAATCTACGCCGAAGAATCGAGCCACGATCACAGAGACTCGATGATTGCAACCGTGGCACTGCAGAATCAAATCCTTCAATCGAATGTTGGTGCACCCGAAGCGAAATCCAAGTCTCATAATGAACGGCAGCAACGTTACCAGGAAAAGCTAGGAGCTTTCTTGGCGACAGCCGACATTAACACCAAACGAACGATGGAGGCACTCAATCAAAAAGGTATTTCAAATTGGCTGACATCCATCCCATCGAAGGAACAAGGTTTTGAGCTGACCAAGCAAGAGTTTTGGGATGCCATCAGAATACGATACAACTGGCCTCTCGACCGACTCCCATCAACTTGCGCGTGCGGATCATTGTTCGATCTAGCACACGTGCTCTCGTGCAAGAAGAGAGGATTCGTGTCTCTGAGACACAATGAAATTAGAGACATTACATCCAAACTGCTAGGAGAAGTGTGCATAGATGTAAGAACTGAACCCCTATTAAACGAACTTAATAACGAAGATCTACCATGACATGCAAATGTCTCACGCGAGGTGAGACTGGATAAGCGCTCTCAATTTTTGGACTGCTGGCCAAAGAGCATTTTTCATGTGAGGGTTTTCAACCCGTTTGCTCGAAGGTACAGCCATTCAAAAATTTAGAACTGCCTATCATCCAATGAACGCGAGAAGAGAAGACAATATTGTGAACGCAATTTACAAGCTGAAAATAGGACTTTTTCTCCGCTTGTTTTTGCGGCAAATGGGGCGTGAGTGCGCGTTGCTTTACAAGCGTATGGTTGAAACGATAGCAGACAAAAGACATGAAACTTTTTCAAAAGTTACTAACATCATTAGAACTGTTATATGCTTCTCGCTCGTCAGATCTACAGTGAGATGCATCCGTGGATCGAGAGGGAGGGTACGACTCCCTCAAGATGTAATTTGAATTGTTTCTATTGTCATACACGCGAAATTTAATTATTTTCTCTCTTCTTTTTACATAATTCTAGAATATTTAAATCCAAAAGATCCATGCCGGGACAGGCTCCGGTGCTAGTATATTTTTAAATATTTCCCGTTTTCCAAAAGGGAAATATTTGTTAAAACGGGCTTTCTCCATCATAATTTCCCGTGTCAAAACGCCTTCCGTACGCCCTGACTGACGCCCGTTTTTAATTTCACAGCGAAAAATGCATCCAGTGAAGTATAAGTAATGTATCATGATTCAAGTCGACTGATAAACTATATATATAATATATGTTACAAGTTCCTTACGGTTTCTCAAGCCCGGTTATAATAAAACTATTACATGTTAGTAGCAGACCCGACTGGCAATTGTTATGTAGCAGGTTGAAACATGATTTTTTGCTAGAAAGATGCAGTTTGTTTTCAAGTTAAATCTTTAAAATAAATGAAACTGTGTGGGTTTCTTTACTTCCAAACAACCTACCAATAGTTTTGGAACACTCCATAATAAAGGAAGATGGCTGTTCTTGTGGATTGACTTTCTGGTTACCCCATATAAACACGATGTGACTGAAAGTGAAGAGGCATGATTTGTTGGTTTTTGTTTGATTTCTTGACTTGTATATCTCATGGCAAATGGGATAGCAAATGACTTTTCATATATTGCTTGGCTCTACATATGATACCTCTAACTTTAAACACCTCCAGAATGTTGAAAAAAGCATTTTATGATATAAGTTTCGATTGTAATTTTCATGGAAATTTTTAATCGACAGATTTGACTTGGCGTCAGTTTTGTTTGGTTGATAAAATCTTTAGTTTCACCATGACCGTGGGATGATTTTCAATAAACTTTTGTTGTTATACACAGTCACTCTACACATGATGACTCCAGCCATGATTGGTATCAGACAGTCAGAATGTTGGAAAAAAAACATTTTACGAGAAATTGTTGATAGAAATTATATTGACTTATTTTTACAATTTTGGTGGTGTGGGTTTTGTTGGTTGATAATGTTTACACCGTGGGATCCTGTTAGGGTATATTGATTGTTGTTTGTTGGAAGATACCGTTTAACAGTCTCGCCATCTCCACCGTAGAGGCGGGAGGTAAAAATGCTCACTTTAGTACTGTGGAAGGTTAGAGAAATGTAAACATTGCCATTTTTTTCCTTCCTTTAAAGAGAATGTTTTAGATGTTTGAACATGATATTAATGACAATTTTATGTATCTCTCCTGAAAATTTCACAAAAATTCACCAAGAGGAAAAGAAGTTATGATGAAAAGGAGTTCTTTACCTACCATTTCTCTGCTGGGTTTTCTTATGAGAACTGGCTGTTTACCTACCATTTTTACGCGGGAGAGTGAAGTTTCTCGTGGTTGCCAAAATCAAAACAATAGAAAATTGTTCATACGCATGCGCAGCCGACACTGTTAAACGGTGTATTGATTACCAAAAAAAAGAGAACCTTTTTTTGATAAATACTTTATTTTTTTCATGAACCGTGTGGATGGTTGACATCTTTCTCTAGTCTTGTAAACCAATGCAGTGTCTGTTTTCAAATCTTGAATTCTCTATACCTACTGAACTAAATAGACCTAAATTATGCATGGCTGTATCATTGTTTTTATGCTGGAGTACATAATTATTCAATATGACTGCCTCTTTAACAAAAGGTCTACTGTTTAAAGCTATTTAAATGCTTTAAAACTTTGAACCACATTTTTTCTTTGTTGCTATTAAAGATAGATGTTTACTTTGTCGTAATGTAAATTTATTGTAAAGTTTTAGTTTTTGAGTTTAGTTCATCTGCAGTAGTATTTTTTCAGTAATCCTTAAATCTTGTGAATAAAGTAACATTTAACCAGACTTATTGCCCTCATTATATTCAAATTTGTATTTTTTTTTAGGACTGATAAGTACATATTTTTTTAAACACCAAAACAAAGCAAACAACATGCCAGTTCTTTCTGGACAAATATATATGTATACTTTATTACACAATAAATTGAAGTTGAGATAAGAATTGTTTGATACTTAAAGTTTCACGCAACTTTTCGTCACGATCTTCAGTCAAAAATTCTATACAAAAAAATTCGTTTCAAGTTTACAAAAATATACTGTGCACTGTAAAGTCTTCGTCAAAGCAATTGACGTCATTTCAGTCTTTGGTGTCGTGGAGTTTGAGGGTGAACTTATTCACATGCCGACATTTCGAGATCAGTTCATTCCTTGAATTTAACAGTTTCTCGGGTTGGTCGAATGTGGCAATTTCTAATTTTTCGCTAAGGCAGAGTGAACATTTCAGCGAAGCACGATTGAACGGTGGACATTTACGGACTGTCTTCCAAGTAATCTTTGGGGCACGATTCTTTCGTTTCAACCTCCAAATCTCCTTGGAAAGTTCAGTTTCTTTTTCGTACTTTTCGTTGGTGAAGGATGACTTGTGGTTGGCGTATCGTTTCTTGAACTTAGGTTCGGCTAACCCAATGTAGAACTTTTCACCGTAATCTGGTTCGTCATCGCAGGTGACCGTTGCTTGATAAACTGAACGCTCCACCAAACATGAGCCGTTAAGGGGGCAAGATGCTTTCACCCTGCAGTTGCACTGTGGTGGGATCTCGTTACCGTTAGTGTCGCGTTTCAAGATGCTTTTGTTGTGGCTCTGGATGATGCTTTTGATGTTTTTGGTGCAGCTATAGCTTACTTTAACGGTATTGCGATTGAAGATTTTGTTGAATTTATGGTGTTTCGGGAAGTGTTTGTCAATAAGCTGCAAAAATCTTCTGGCAATTTTCGTCTCGACGTTCTTGTTATATGGCGGGTTGAACCATGTGATGTGGCGTTTGCGATTTTTTGGCTGCGTGTTCTTTGGATTGGTTGGCTTATACGAAAGTTCGACGTTGTAGCCGCTTTCTTTCAACGCTTTCTCGTACGGTTTTTTGGCTTCGGTGAAGATATGTTCGTTGGATGAGTGATTTGACAGTCGTTGTTCGATCGTTTTGGGTATTTGCCTGATCACGTTTGGAGGGTGGTTTGATTGAGTATTTATATATTGAAGTTTGTTGTCTGGTTTCAGGTAAGGCTTGAATGAACCATCTTCAAGGTTAAGAGTAATGTCTAAATAATTGACGATTGTCTTATTGCACTCAATAACGATCTCTAAACCATCCCCGTACTCTCGGAATTTCGACTGCAAGTCCTTTTTGACTCGTTCCAACTTGCTCCCCGTCTTGCATTTTACAACTGAAAGTCCGTCATCACGATAAAGACCAAAGTTCTTTATGTCGTACGTTTCGCTTAACTTATGCTGAAGGTAAATGCCGACGAGCTCGCACACTTCCGCACCGTCGAACGCGCCCATTGTGACATCGAACAGACTACCTTTCTTTTTCATCCAGGCGGAACCGTCGCTAAAGCATAAAGATTTTCGAGCATGCTGAATTATTTTTACGTCTTCAGTTGAGATGCGTGTGATTGGTTTAGCGAATTTGATAGCATCGGATAGTAGCTTTTTAGTTATTGAGGGATAGAAGTCCTTGATGTCAAAAACTACGAACCTGTGCTGCTTTTTGTTCGGTATGGCTTTGAACCATTCGATAACTTCACTGGTGTTCTTCCATTGGTTGATTTCCAGGTGGGCTTTGAGATCGTTGTTCACTCTGTCAAGGATCGATTTTGCGATACGGCCGATCTCGTTTTTGGCAGGATTCAGTAAACGCACCTTTGGATTGTTTTGGAAGTTCTCCTTATGGTCTTTTAGGGTTATGAAAGCCTCATCTTCGCCGTTTGTCATTGAATACGTCTAGACGTGCTAGACGGTTCCCGTCGTCGTAAACGCCGGTTAACGGTTTTGCTTGCGCATCAAAAGCCTTTAAAATACTATAATGTGGGTTAATTCCTGACATCGTTTTGGCTTAAAATGCCAAATACATAATAAAAAATATACTTCTAAACTTTCTACATTAGTCAAAATTTTGTGTCTGTAAGCCTCGATGATATGTCTTTTTAAGATAACGGAAGTTTGTGTTCAATGAAATGCCATAGTGACTGATTGAGTATTTATATATTGAAATGTTCACTCTGCCTTAGCGAAAAATTAGAAATTGCCACATTCGACCAACCCGAGAAACTGTTAAATTCAAGGAATGAACTGATCTCGAAATGTCGGCATGTGAATAAGTTCACCCTCAAACTCCACGACACCAAAGACTGAAATGACGTCAATTGCTTTGACGAAGACTTTACAGTGCACAGTATATTTTTGTAAACTTGAAACGAATTTTTTTGTATAGAATTTTTGACTGAAGATCGTGACGAAAAGTTGCGTGAAACTTTAAGGGTGCATACCATTTAGCAAAAAACCCAAAAAAGTGAAACAGAGGGTTTAGTGAACGCATTGATTCATTTAAAAGTTTACCTAAACAGACGATCAAAGCCAACAGTCTTTTTTCTGTGTTTTCTTCGTTCGCTAAACCGAGGGTTTAGCAAACAAACTGCACCATTTGATTTTTTGTTTTGCTAAACCATTATTCTAACCAAGCACTACATCTTGTTTACGCTGGTTCACTAAGCGCACGCATGCATAAGCCCTAAGCTTTAATGTTTTCTTCCGCTGGGCTACCATTTTGAAATTCGATGCTGTGACTTCAGGCAAGATCCTAGAAATCGAATTAGCAATGTAACAGCTTCTTTGTTAGGTAAACAAACCCAAACCATTTGCCGTTTAGTGAAACAGTTTCAGTTTTTTGGTTTTGAACATTAAAAGGTATGCAACCTAAGTATCAAACAATTCTTATCTCAACTTCAATTTATTGTGTAAAATGCTTCCTCCGGGTCAAGCACTCTCTTGCTGAAGAAGATATAAGCAACTCAAGAAGATGTATACTTTATTATGTGTGCTTTTTTATATATGTCAATAATGACCTTCATTTTTAAGGAAATATTTAGTCGCAATTTTGCGATTCTTGTTATATTTTTAATACCAACTTGTGTGTGATTTCTGTAGTATATTACGTTCAGAAAATGCTTGAACTGGAAAAAATTTAAATGGTCATGTTATTTTTGTGTGTTTCAGTATAAAGAATCCTACTCTCTTTTGAATCAATCAGATGGGTTGCGTGCCACGAGAGATGCTACGGATCCTAAGGGTTGGCCCCCTACTAAAAACAAGTTTCTTCCCGTCTTATATTACATAGAAGAAAAGCTATTGAAGACGTGACAAAAAGAAATTAAAAATGTATATTTTTACCCAGGAAAATGGGACAACACTTTCTTTCGTGTATCTGGAGGTAATTTATCCTTTTCAGCAGAAAATTTATCCAATAATTGTTGTTTCATCAAGCTGAACACGGATTTCAAGAAGCTTTGACCAAAGATGTTGGTCACCTCACATTTCTGCATGCTATCACAAAATAACGGTACGTGACAATAACAAAGCCATCTGAAAAGTAAAAATGAAATTGTTGGACCTGTGGAACTTCGAAATGCACAAAAGTAGGACAGACTTAATAAATACATCCGAGTGCAGCTCAGAGGTTTGTGGGAATACGAACCTTGTATAATTCACTTTGTAAGTTGAAATATCATCATTGGGTAATCTTTGTTTTCGAGCACTCGGTGTTTCTAGCTTCCAGTGGTTCAAACATCTAACGAAAATCCTTGCTAACTCATGCATGATCTGCGCATGTTGAGAGTCCAAGCCGAACTTCTGCTGAACAAAATTCTTGACGCCCTAAATGAAGACATTCAGGTTAGAGCATAACAAATTTTACAATAAACGAACAAATAGTTAAAAGCAATTACAAAATAACCAAACCCTAATCCAGATTGTTGGGCAGTATAATAAGCTTTCGAAAGAAGATAGAAGTGAAAGTGAAATAATGATGTTTAAAGATAATATTTGGGGTGGCACCTCCATGCTGGGTCATATAGATAAAAGCTACTTCTTTACGCAACGATAACCTCAAAGCAAAATAAAAGATCGAAAGTTGTTTCGAAATGTGACCTCGGATTCTATTGCTTTTGTAAACAAAAAAATAGCAAAGTTGATTTCGAACAAATTTACAATCGAATGTTTTGATCTAAAATATGGAAAACGTTCTATTTACTATGTGCATAAAAACATTCGAAAGAGTATCAATAAGGGTTACTTTTTTATTAAATATATCTTATCATTTCAAAAACTTTTTCTAATCTAGTCGCACTTGTTTTTACATACGCGTGTACATACTACAGGATAGTGCACATGCGTGAGCGTTTATGAAATAATGCCGACTCAGCATCGTCGGATCTTTCAATCAAAACAAAAGCTTTAACCTTCTCTATACTTGGCATCTCAAAGGGTGGTTTTCCCAAAGGTCCTTCCACCGTTGGTTTGGACATCTGCAGAATGCTTTTCCTCAAAAGTTTGAATAAATAGAAATAGACTTGTTTGTTATCATTGTCCGTTTCTTTGTGAACACACATGAAAAGATTTTCGACATCCACCACCATAGAGAGCAGATAGTTGATCTCCTCCTCATTTTCATTATCGAGGTGTGAAACATGATCATTGACAGGATGTTGACAAGCTCGACATTTGGTAATCAAATCGATTTGTAACGTGGTTGGTGCTGGTGTGTTTTGTTCACTACTCCGTTGAGGATTGGGGTTCTTCCAGCCATTACAAGCGCACTGTGTATTATTTCCTTTATACTATAAGACAATAATAGCCAATAATAAAGGAACCGTCAAAATGATTGGGATTAGCAAAATTCTTTTTTGTGTATCTTGTATCTGGTGGTAACTTATTCTTTCCAGCAGAGAATTTTTCCAATAATTGTCTTTTCGTCAGGCTGAATTTCAAAAAGTTCTAGCAAGAAGGCGAATTTTAATGGGCCAATTATTTTTTTAAGAAACGCTTCTTGTAAATTTCAACTCTCGAAAATCAAATAGAACTCGAGTAACTAATTTCAATGTACCACAATAGAGATATCTAACCTACCTTACAAGAAGAATAGACAGCTAACTTTTCCAGTTTTTTCAATCTTGGCATAGATTTAACTTGAGTTTTCTTTTGTTGAATTCTTTGAATGTTGGTAGGTCGACTCAATTCTCCTGGAGTCAGGGGAAGAGTCTTCTTGTTGCCATGATTTTCATGTGAAGTAATATCTCCAGTCTTTACTTCCTCTAAAGAATTCTCCACATTATTTGAAGCCATCAGATTTCAATTAAAATATTTACCTGCAAAAAAAAAAATAACTTAGCTATCTGAAAAAAAAATAAGGGAGCGGTCATAAAAATATTTACTAGAGGAGTCAGAGGATATTTTCAAAAAATCAAGAAAGAAAATTTGCAAACCCTTGACATACATAAAAAATTAAATCCCCTACCAAGCTAAAAGCTTTTCTCTTACTTCGTACCAACTAAATAAACTTCAATAAAAAGAAATCATAAATTGGAGATAAACTGGATCCTATAATATAATCAAATGATACAAATAAAACCAAACAAAAGATGCAGTATACTAACGGATCCTGGATTCTGGAAATATAATAGCAAAAAGGCCAAATACCGACACCGTCTGATTTTGAAATACGGTTTTCCCGTCTTTTTTTCCGTCAAATCTCATAATACCGTACTAAAAAAGGCCAATCCCGTCACACCGTAAAAGTACAAACCCCCCTTCGAATATAGCTAATGTAACAAATGCAATTTCATTAATGGCCGAACTATCATCCTCTAAGACTGTAAGTATTTTTTTTGACCAAAGTTTCCATCACTTGAGCCTTGGGGACAAATATTTTTTGTAACCATATTGAAACAGTTTTTTAGAACTTGATAAAAATCACTTGCTCCGGAAGCACCGGAAGAGCTCCGGAACTTTCCCGAGAGAAAAATAGTAAGTGCTTTTTTAGCTGCCGGGAGGGTCCTGCAAAATTTGAAAAAAAATTCAACTGTGGTATAATAGACCTTTTCGCCTTTCCATCCGCCTTCTTGAATTGTATGCACAATTACAGGAATGAAAAAGCCATGGTTGGATTTGGTTGGAAAATAAGCAAAACATATGCAAGTTTACACAAAGATTAAAAAGACAACAAAGCATCTGAGAAAGAAATATTATAATCATTAGAACAATAAAAGGTGGAATTTCTTACCAAAAAAATACCGGGTGCGCCACAAAAGTTCTCTCTTTAAAACTAATTTTCTAGAAATCTAAAAATTTTAAAAAACCATTCCAATTTCATTGGAAGGAGGAAAAATAAACTTAAATTTTGATGGGTCATTTATTAAATTCGATTCATAAGACCAAAATTTATGCTGCTCAAATGAACGAAAAAGTTAATTTCAGAAAGTGCTCTAAAACGTTGAAAATCGACCTATCAAATTTTTATTTTAAAATTGGCAATCGCAATTAGCCTGTTACATGATTAAAAGCATTTTTCAGTATATATAAACATAAACACATAAAATTTCGAAACTGAAAGATTGGGGTTTTAAAATCTTCATCAAAATCACTTTAATTTACTTTTACCAAAATTTTCCTCAGATTTTGGGTTTTACTGGATAAAGTCTGTGTAAGGCTGGATGTACCTGGAAACTCATATTTGGTGTAATTTTACGAAGTTTACCAGATTTTTTGCCTTTTTTCGACGAAGTTTCTGCCTCCTTTTTCATAACGCTTTTAAGCCTGTCTGGCTGGGTCCATTGAGTCTAATCTAAGTACGGAGTAGGGGCGAAGTACTGAATCCTATAAATCTTTTCTCTTATAGATTAACGATGAGTTCAATCGATTGCGGAAGAGCTGATTAAAGATGAAAAATTAAGACAGCGCGTCAGTAAGATTCTACCGATTTAATTGGTCAAAAAACGTCGAACGATATAGACGGTATCTTGTCTTCTCGCATTCGATTGAGAAAAATTGAAGACATTACAGTGACGAATTCTCTTTCGAATTTTTTTATCTAGATTCTAATCGTTATCAAATCGTTCAAATCGGATCCGTTACTGTAATGGGTGCCAGCAGCCTAGTAAGCTCCTAAGTTAGGTACCGTATTTCCTCAACTAAGCACCGCGGTGCTCTTAAAATTTTCGTAATTTTAGGTGCGGCGCTCTTTAGAGGGCGGCGCTCTTTTCAAGTTTTTTATTTCCTACCTTTTAAAGACTCAAGAAATCAAGAAACAACCCATGCCATGAAATTGACAACTGTCCTTTTGATTTTTAGACATTATCTTCCACTAAAGAACATTCTTATTTTAGAATTAGATGTGGAAGAGTTTATTAACAAGAAAACTATAGAATTCTGTTTTCTTTATCTTTTTTCTAAAAAGCGCCCCCTCAGAGGTGCAGCGCTCATAAATTTTTGAGGTTTTAGGGGCGGTGCTCATTAGAGGGCGGCGCTAAAAAGAGGAAATATGGTATCTAGAACCGAGATTTAATTTTAATTTAGCACAGATGTAAAATAATGAAATGAGTATTTCGGGAAGAATTTGATTCGGTGATACGATGAATTTCAATACTCGATACTCGGCTCCATCTCAAGGTCATATGTAATGACCCACAAAAAAAAAAGTAAGTCTGATCACGCTAGCACGCAATTTTTTTTCTTTCAATCATGATCACGAAAATGAGCAAAAAGATTGGGTGATCACGAATCCCTTTCAAAAAAGTCCAAATCACGCGTCACGGCTTCAAAATCTTTCAAATCACGATCATGTTCTGAACTCTGATCACACAATCACGAAGAAAAAATTTCCAAATCACGTAATTACGCTGGAAAAAGTCCCGTCGTCACGCCATCACGAAAACCGCTGGGGGCCTCTGTAATGGACATGTGTCTTGGTCCAGATGGCGGAAAAAGAAGTTTTGGCGGGAGCATTGAAAGTTTTTGAATTTACGATATGATAAAAAACCTTTTAACGCTTTTAGCGCTTTTAACGAGTTGATTTTTCTACAAAGTGTAAGAAAGTTGTTGACAAATAGAAAGCCCTGAATTTGTCCACTTGTCAGCAACATTGAATTTCCTGGAGGAAAAAACTTTTTTTCGAAGCAAATTGGAAAAATGTGTGTGAATTTCTGACACGTTTTTAATCAAAAACAAAGGAGTTTCCTCATACTTTTTTTGGCAAATCTACGTCAGAAGATTCCATATTTAAATTGATTCAGCATGTCCAGTCAAACAAAATAGTACAAAATAAGATTTGTTTGTTTTGTTTATATCGCTCAAAAAAACTTTACGAGCTTCCCGTGGACACGCTTCACTTTAAAACCAGGACCAGTTTACTAGCAAATATTTCCACCCTAAGTATATTTATAACTATGTTTTCATACCAAATAAGACATTTAATATTTATATGAATTTACAACATTCATATATTTAATATAATTAAGAGAAACCAAGTTTTTCTCAGTCCTGAAATTACATGCCTGTTTAAATCATGTTTTCAAACATTGGCCTGAGTGTGGCCCGTGCGTGCCCCGCGTGTGGCCTGAACACGGCCCGAATTCTTGGGCCAGCTTGGGCCATACTCGGGCTTTACGCGAATTCCAATAAAAGTTTTGGCCCGAGAATTCTAGGGCCATGTCGAGGGTCGTGTTAGCCTCCACTGATGCAAGTTACCCGATCTCACGGTATTTAATGACTGCGAAACAAAAATACTGATGTATCAAGTATATATAATTAAGCTTCTATTTTTATACTTACGTTTTTGTTCTTTTTGGATTATTATGAAATACACCGTTTAGGAGTCTCGCCTCCTCCACCGTGTTCCAGCGTGAAAACGGTAGGTAAAAATGCGTACAGTACTGTGGAAGGTCAGAGGAATGTTGTCAATTTTTTTCTTTCCTTTAAAAAGAATGATTTATATATTTGAACTAGCCTGGGTATCCAGACTCAAAATTTCAGAAAAAAAAACTTTTACCTCAACATACAAAGTTTCTAAAATTTTAGAGTCTGGTGCAACTAAAAAAGTCTGATACAGTTTTGAATGACACAGTCTGTGAGTAAACCCTTGTTGACAGAATCTCAAAATTTGGAAACCCAGGCAGACACACATAATTACTTACCATAAAACCTCTTTTACAAACTCAATAAACTTTCAAAACCACTTTAAAGTACATCAAAGCATCAGCCACATTCATAAAGGCTCCTTTCCAGCGGCCATTTTGTTTAGAAATGAACTTGTGTTTTCTTTTTCATTTGTTTATCTTTTTTAACAAGGTCAGCTTTTCCATAAATTATGCACGCGCATCAAATATAAAAAACCCCGCGAAAATTCTGCTCAGTGACTGGGCGCGTACTGACCAATTAGAGACACTCGCATATGCAGGGACAGATATCCCTGCAGGCGAGTTACTTCGACCAGACCGTAAACCAGAGACAAAATATTAAAAAAACTAGACAGTGAAATAGTTTACGGTCTGGATATCCAGGCTATATTTGAACATGATATCAATGATAATTTTATGGATCTCCTGAAAATTTCACTAAAATTCATCTAGAGGAAAAGAAGTTATGATTAAAAGTAGTTCTTTACCTACCGTTTTTCTGCTGGGTTTCCTTATCTTATGAAAACCAAATTTTTACCTACCGTTTTTTTACGCTCTCCCCCGTAGTTTACCGCGATCGCTAAAACGGACGCGTGCACAGTTGACACTACTAAACGGTGTATTCCATCTTTTATTGTTCTAATCATTATAATATTTCTTTATAAGATGCTTTGTTGTCTTTTTAATCTTTGTGTAAACTTGCATATGTTTTGCATATTTTCCAACTAAATCCAACCACGGCTTTTTCGTTCTCTATGTGTGCATACAATTCAAGATGGCGGATGGAAAGGCGAAAAGTTCTATTGCATATTCTGTTTTCATGCCATTAAAAAATTCCACCAAGACGGAGTACACACATCAAACTTTTAAAATGCGCAAACTGAAAGCAGTAATTATGCAGAATTATGATAGCCTGGGAATCCAAGCTCATAATCTTAGAAAAAACAAAAAATACCTCACCTCACAAAGTTCTAAAATTATAGAACTTGGTGCAGGTAGATTCCATACAGTGTATGTGCCAATTAGAGCCCACATACTTCATAATACTGCGCATGCGTAAATTTCAACCAGTAGTGGATATTTAACGGCTAGAACCAAATCAAATGATCCGGGAGGGGTGGACTCACTGTATCATTTGGGGTTGTGGACGGCCAAATCCACTTTTTTGATTAGACGGGAATGTGACGTTCTTTAATGACGTATTTGTCAGTTATTGTGTCACTACCATTTAGGGTCAGGGTTGGACTTGAGACTCACAACTGAGTGCCCTGGACCCATTTAGAGTCATTTTAGGGTCAATTGGACCCACTGACATAATTTGAAAACTTCGTTTTATTTAAGATTTTAGAGTGGGCTCCTTTTGGAGCTTCCACTGTCAGGACCCTGCCGACGCACCGGACTTAACGAACACCGGACACGCGAAAGTCCGGTGTAAAATGGGAATTTTTCCTACCATCGGACAATTTCTACACCGGACTTAAGGAAGTTGGATGTTCGGTGTCGGAGAAGGATATTTTTCCCACCGGACAATCAAAACACACCGGACATGACCATTAATTTTTTGTTTCATAATGTCCGCCGTCCAAAATTCCCTATATGAAACACCGGACTGACACCGGACTTATTGCGTCCGGTGTAGCGAAAGGATACTTTTTGCCACCGGACAAATACACCGGACAGTCCGGTGCGTCGGCAGAGTTGTCCTCCACTGTCTCATTAGTCTGACACGGTCGTGGCTTCTTCGTAAAGACGAAAGACAGATCTGGACTTATTTCGTACTTTCCAGTCCCTTGTTCGTAGTTTTTCTGACTTTCTCTGACTGGTTCTATGTGAGTTATTTTCTATGTTTTCTAAGGCCGAGGGAATTAACATACCAGTTTAGCGTCACCAGCATGCCTGAAACTAGATGCGGCATATTTTCATTTTTCATTATTCATTATTTTTCCATTACAGGCTCTACAGCAACAAATCCACACTGTACAAACACCACCACACCACAGACGATCAACCTTTTGAAAACATCTTCTCGGGTATGTATTGCGCATGTGCAGTTACAGAAATTGAAGTATCCGTGACCGGAAAAAGAATCGATTCCAGAGGCCGCGGCGGTAAAATTAAAGGCTTACGCGGACATTTTGATTTCAATCGTTCGATTTGTAAGAAAACTTTTAGTGTAGAGCGGGTTTAATTTTTTGTAGTGTGATGTATACGGGACTAAAGTCCCGATCGAACAGAAGCTATGACGCACGTGCAGGAAATTGTTATTTTTCGCACTTTAGGCGACAATGATGATAGCTGTAGGAGATGGAGTTCAATTTTCAGGTTTGTCTGTGAAATAATGAAATTTTCTTAAAACAACGAAATTTTTACGCGGCTACACAAAACACACGCGGGCGGGTGACGCTAAACTGGTATGTCAATTCCCTCGGCCTAACTTACTGAATGACTTACCGACAGATCACCACTGGTGGGATTCGAACCCACTAAATGCAAAGTTCCGATGTATGAAACCCAATGCCTTATCCACTGCGCCACGGATTCATGCCAGGATTATGTTTCTGACGGCTATTTATATTGTACAAACTGCAGACCAGACTGTATTAAGAGAAAATCACAAAAAGGTCCTTGTTTCGAGCTCCAACCCTAACCCTAACTGATAATAACGCAATTCATAGCCAATCTGATACGTAACCACACCCAAACCACACCCAAACCCAACCCTACCAGGTCGCCTTCAGGTCCTGACACTATTCCCGCATATGCCGGATCCGAAAAATAGATACATGTCTTTCGTCTTTATACGAAGAAGCCTTCACCGTCAGGACCCTGCCGACGCACCGGACTGTCCGGTGTATTTGTCCGGTGGCAAAAGTATCCTTTCGCTACACCGGACGCAATAAGTCTGGTGTCAGTCCGGTGTTGCATACAGGGAATTTTGGACACCGGACATTTATGAAACAAAAAATTAAGAAACACCGGACGCACCGGCCGCGGACTGGTCATGTCCGGTGTTTTGATTGTCCGGTGGAAAAAATATCCTTCTCCAACACCTGACATACGACTTTCTTAAGTCCGGTGTAGAGATTCTCATTTTACACCGGACTTTCGCGTGTCCGTTGTTCGTTAAGTCCGGTGCGTCGGCAGGGTCCTTCACCGTCTGACGACACACAGTCCACAGAATGTTATAAACAGTCTTTGTGTGAACCCTTGTTAACAGACTTTCTGAACTTTGGAAACCCAGGCAAACACACATAATTAACTTACCATAAAAACTCTTTCACAAGCTCTTAAGACTTTCAAAACTACTAAAAAACACATCAAAACATCAGCCACATGTATTTATACTTCCAGTCAACAGCCATTTTGTTTCTAAATGAATGTATGTTTTCCTTTTTTCTGCAGAGTCAGCTTTTTCCATAAATTATGCGCGCGCATCGAAATTATCAAAATGCGCGCGAAAATACTGCTAAAGGCCGCTACCCACTCAGCATTTTATGGTCGGCGAACAAGACGCACGGCTCGGGCGCTTTGGTCGCTGTACGCTTTTCTCATTCCACTCTGCAGCACATGTTTTTCTCTCTTCTTTTGTTTATCATCGTTTTGCACATGATACACATCTTTTGCACACGAGACAAGAAAAAAATGCTCTTTTATGATTGGTTGATTTAATAAAAACAAAGGGTGAGCAGTTCAGCTTCGCGAAAAAAGTTAAAAAGTTTCAACTCTTGGTGCGCTCAAGGCGACAGCCTTTGAAGGCTTGATTTATGTAATTTATGCAATAATTAAGCCGTGCGCCTTGTTCGACGACCATAAAATGCTGAGTGGGTAGCGGCCTTAAGGTGGCCATCCACTGAGTTTGAAAATAGTGATACTTTTTTGGTGGTTTTTTATTTTTTTGGCTTAAAGTCAAGTATAACTCCTCTGGAACAACCTCTGAAAATTTTAATTCATAAAAGTAAAGAATAAGCAGAAAATTTTAGGTTTTAAAATACCTACCTTTAATCTTTTAATGCTTCGCCCATGGACGCCCTGTTTCCCGCCCGTTAGTAAAACAGCAATTCTACCTTCTCTAGCTGCTCAAACGGCTTGAAAATTTTTACGGGTCGTCTTCAAGTCGCTAGAAACATTTCTAGAAGGTTTGAAGTCGCTTGGTGTACCCATATTCAGTTTTCAAACTTTGTAAACAATGACCGCCCTCCAATTTTAAAGATGGTTTTTGGACAATTTTGGAGGATGAAGCTCACTGACTTTTGCTGAGTGTTTCACCCACATTTGTTGCTGTAAATGATGTTTTATGGTTCTCTTATTATACAAGGAGGTTTGTAAAACTCTAAGGAATATTTAATCATGATGTAACTTGTGATTTCTTTTGATTAAGAGCACGGTCGGTTGTTGTGTAGTGCGCCAAAGGTATGTAGAACTTTTGTTTGCTTGTTTATTCTTTTTTGGGTGCTATTTTAATGTTTTTTTGCCAGGAATCTCTTGTGTTGTACAATCATCTTCAAATTACTTTTTTAACTGTGTGGGATTAGATTTTGGCGGTTTCATTATGCTTTCATCAGCGAGGACCCTGCCGACGCACCGGACTTAACGAACACCGAACACGCGAAAGTCCGGTGTAAAATGAGAATTTGTTTTACCACCGGACAATCTCTACACCGGACTTAAGGAAGTCGGATGTCCGGTGTCGAAGAAGGATATTTTTTTTCACCGGACAATCAAAACATGCGTCCGGTGTTTCTTAATTTTTTGTTTCATAAATGTCCGGCGTCCAAAATTCCCTGTATGCAACACCGGACTGACACCGGACTTATCGTGTCCGGTGTAGCGAAAGGATACTTTTTGCCACCGGACAAATACACCGGACAGTCCGGTGCGTCGGCAGGGTCCTCATCAGCGATGGCATGAAAGTGAAAGTGAAAGTGCCCTGTAACACGATAATGAGTCTTCAGTTCCAGAGCTTTTTGAATGAATATTTTAACTTAATTGATTTAGTTTTTAATCCCTGCTGATAGGAATAGTCCAAAATAGTCTTACAATGAATGTGGGCATCGTTATTTACATTTCGGGTTGGTTTTCGTGGTGAAAATGAGTTTTGCGGTCTTTTTTCAAAGTTTTGCGGTTTTCTGGAAATGATCAAAATGTCACTCAAATTGGCCAAAATTTTCACTGTAAATAGTTTTAAATCCTTATTTCCTTTGAAATAATGTAGAAAACTCCCTTATAGGCTCAAATCATAAAAAAATCCCTATTGAAAACTATAATCTTTTCATTTAACCGCAATTTATGTTTTAAAAGCACGATTTCTCAAAACGCAAATCTGGGGGTTCCCAATCACTGTGGCGGAAAAATCTCAAGATGTAGTTGTCCGATTGGTCTGATTTTTTCAGGGTATTTGCACATCTATGAGGGCTGTGGAATGAGCGAAGGATTTTTCAGATTTCACTAATTCCAGATCTCATATTTTGAAAAAACTGTTTTTTTGGCTTTTACCCCCGGATTTTGGATTTTTCAAATTTTTTTTCTCGCTCATTCCATTCTTTGTCCTAAAGTGCCTCTACATACCAAAAATCATTAACCAAGTATTTGTAGTTTTCTCTAAAACGTTGACACAAGATTATTTTGATTTTTCTGAAAAGTCGTACCAAACCCCCGTCTTCCAATTTTTTTTTTTAATTTTTTTTTTAATATTAACTTTAGGTCATAAATAACAATACCTGGAAGTTTCAAGCCCATATCATTTTTAGTTATTGAGTAATCAACATTTAAAGTTAAAAGGTCGATTTTTCAATTTCCAGTGGATGGCCACCTTAAGTAATACGCCGAAAGCTGGCCAATCAGGCCGAACCTGCATTGCAGGGAAATAAATCTCCCTGCAGGCGAGTTACCCACTGACCTTTATATAAAGGTATATAAAGGTCAGTGAGTTACCTACCTACCTATTCGCCAAGCGTTAAACAGTCAGGAACTATTGCAAATAAGGCTATGTTCGCCGATTCTGGCCTAACTTGGATACGATGACTTAATTAAGCCAGAAACTGTAGCCTAATTAGGCTGGAAGGAACAAAATTCCAATTTTTGAATTAAATTTCAAAATCCGCGTCAATATTTAGCTTAAAATGTCAAATTCTTATTTATTTGAATAAGTTCCAAATGTTTATTGGGTAAAGTTTTAGCGGACTGAGAAAATATTCAGTTTTTAAATATTATGCTGTTTCAGCAAAATTATGTTTACATATATACGGCAGTACAGTCGAAACTATTTCAAGATTAACAAACGTTAGTTTATAATAAACTAAACAAACGTAATCCGAACTTTGCTTTGGCTATCATAGCCAAATAAAGCTAATTTTAGTAAGATAAATCACATCTTTTCACTCCGCTCTAAAAAGAGAAAAGTTTTTCGCTTTTAATATAGTACAAGTAACAAGTCCATGTAGTAAGATTGACGCGGATTTTACTTGTTCTCAAGATATTTAGGTTTGGATATTTCATATATCCAAATTAAGCCATTAATATCCTAACTAGGATATAAATTCTAGCATAATTAGGCGAACATCCTAGTTTGGCCATCATAGCCTAATTTGCAATAGTTCCTGACTGTTAAACAAGCAGCAAAAATATCATAAATACTAGAGACTGTGAATAAAGTTTAACGCTTGGATTCCCAGGCTATAATTATGACTGAGCGAATTTGATTATTTCTAGTTTTCAAAAGAAGCAAATTCGCAAATTTAATCTTTCTTCTACATACAAGATTACACTTTAATATAATGTCAATTATGCATGTAAGTTTTATATTAATACTTTTCTTTTTGCATGTTTCGCATACTTTCTAAGGGAATTTCACCACAGCAATTCGGCCACCATAATTTTTGCATACAATTCAATATGGCGGATGGAAAGGCGAAAAGGTCTATAGCCGGGAAGAAGTTATATCGGATTGCCCAAAGTTACCTCCATTTTTTTCCTATCTCTATTCCTGTTTTTCTCTTTTCTGACTGTCTGAGTTTCAGAGACTTAGTTTCTCAATTCTGACTATATAAGTTTTAATACCTGTATCATTTTGACCAATCACATCATCGCACCGTGCGGGGTCCGAAGGTCCGAACCACTATCAAAGAAAGACCTTCGAATTCGGAACCCAACCCTTATCTGTTGAGCCATCGACGCACAGCAAAATCACGCAATTCATAACATATTATACCGAACTGGCAATTCTCTATAAATAGGCAGTTAGTCACACTAGCGTCCCGCCAAAATGCGTATCAAAGATTAATGCTGCGAAAGCGCTTTATCGTTTACTTGACTCTCAAGAAAAAAAATGCGCCGCAAAACTTTTAAAAGATTCATGAAAAAATAACCTAGCGCTTTTTAATGAAATTAACATTTTCAAAAACTATGAGAAATTGCCTAAAATTTGAGCCATAGATGAAAAAGTTTGAGCCAAGCAAACCTTGAAAACTAATTTCAAGATCAACTTCCCAAGAAAAAGATCTACGAGGGAGACGGAACCCACCTAGATCTTTCACTTTCCCCCGACATTCTTTTGGGTATCTTACGTTTATCGTACGGCAATAAATTTTTTAATCAGCCGTAGATACTGGGTCTGTGTACAGACAACTAAGTAATACACACAAAATCTGGCCAATAATATGACTGAACCTGCATTAGAGTGAAAAATTTTCCTGCAGGCGCGTTACCTGCGTCAAGCGTTAAACAAGCAGCAAAAAGTAATAGTAGACCGTATCGCAACCGCGCCGACATCTTTACAGACAACGACTCGCTCACTTCGGTACCTGACTAGCCGAGGGCTTATCAGGCGTTGACACAACGAGCCTTCCACTTACATGAAGGACTAGAGGTGCGCGACTCCCTCTTCCCTGTGCGGAATAGTTTCGACAGCCTGCAACTGTCTAGCCAACTCCCCTCGCATGGCATGGGTTGGTCCGGGGCGAAGGTACATTTACTTGACAAGCGAATCATCGCAGCACACGCAGGGAATCGAACCCCGACCGCCCACACAGGAGCCGTGGTCACTGACCACTACAATACGATGCCTTAAAAGCGGCAAAAGCAACAAGCTCAAGCAGCAAAAATATCATAAGCTAGACTGTGGAAGAAGTTTAACGCTTGGATTCCCAGGCTACTCCTATGTATAAAAAATTAAAAGTTGACATCAGAAGTGTCCAACCTTTAACCTTAATGAAACCTCCGATCCACCACGAACCACGAACCTCCGAAAGATTTTCATACCACTCGGGTAACTTAATGCATGTCCCAGAATTGCATTAATTTTTCAACCCTAGTTCCAGTCCCTAAACCATACCAAACTATACATTTTTGGAAGCGTATTTGGATGTAGAATACCGTACACTCATTTTGTTTTACAAGCATAACGTTTATAAGCATACTGAAGCTCAAATTTCCAGAAAAATTAAGCATATGCTAAGCATACCTTGAGGCTCCGCCAAAGAAATTTTTAGAATCATAAAGAAATCATATGTTAAACATTCGAAAACAGTAAAATGTCTTCATTTCTCTCAAGATTAAAGATAGGGGAAAATTTTTACCACCCCTTCATAACTTTTTTACCAAGCATAGGGTTAAGCATAGTCGAGGCTCAAAATTGAGCTTCGCTTAAGCATAGTGAGCTTCAGCCAAAATTTACCGTATGCTTATAAAACAAAATGAGTGTATTCGGTGTAACTTAAATTTTTTTCTCAGGTAAAATTAAAGATATCTTAAGAAAACCTGATTATGACGTAATGATTGATGACGTCACAAATACAAAATGTTAAATATCTCGAGAAATATAAATAAAAACTTTATGAAATTTGGACCAGCGATAAAGTACATTGAGATGTTTCAGAAAATTTTAAAAGTATTTCCCAAAATTAATGACGTCAGCAGAAATTGCAAGAATTCGAATTTTTGCGATTAAATGCTGACATCAGCAAATTTTCAAATAAAAAGAAAAATTCTTCTCCTCTTGATGAGTCCTATCACTGGTCCAAATTTCATAAAGTTTCGTGTAATAGTTCTTGAGAACACCCCTGTATCAGTGCCCCGGTAGAACCTTTTTCCTCAGTGGGGGATGAAAATTTCTATCAAAATGCCAATGGGGATAGAAAATCTATTGTTTCCAGCTCGAAAATTCCAGTGGGGATGGTTTTGGAGTGCAATTTTTTACATTCAGTTTTCAATGGGGGTAAAATCATAGAGCAATTTTGCAGTGGGGTTGAAATTATAGGATATTTTTTCCATACCGGGGAGGATTTTTTGGCCTATTTTTCCACCGGTGTGGGGGTCCACCGGGTCTGTGACACAGGGGTGTTTGAGATATTCAACTTTTTAAAATTATGACGTCATGATTTTGCTGAGAAAAAAATTAAGTTACACCGAATACGGTATTTTACATCCAAATATGCTTCCAAAAATGTATAGTTGGTTATGGTTTAGGGATTGGAACTGGGGCGGAAAAATTAATGCAATTAATGCATTAAGTTACCCGAGCGAAGTGAAGCCAAGACACTCAAGTCTATTATATATGTCAATCTTAGCTCTTCTCAAAAAAACGTTAGAAAGTTATTGCTTAAAATTTAAAATTCAGCGTGGTTTCAGTCTTTTTGTTGACTTTTCTTGTCTGACCATAGTCAATTTTTTATACTTGCCATATATAAAATACACGCTTTTTCTTTTATAAGAATAACTTCTATAAGAATATCAGGGTGAGATTTCGGGTTTAAAACAATAGGCCTATTGTTTAGAACAATAGAAAAATAAGAATAATGCTCACCCTCAACCAAAGTACACTATTCTTATAAAAAAAAAGCGTGTATAGTTACATCTGCCTGATGTAACCAACAAAACTATGGCATGTCATACATTTTCTGTTAGGCCAACTATTTCTAAATCTAAAAATTTAAAAACCACAATGAAAAGATTTTATGAAGAAGAAAATGAAGGCTTTTGCGAAGAAGAGTATTTTAACCTTTGAGGACCTTATTGCCGTTTGAATTAGACAGGGTAGAAAAACGGCCATATAAACTACGCGTACGCCGATGACAACAGCCCTTTAACGATTTTTTTTGCGTCATAACAGATTCGATTGATTCAATACATGTATCCGTTAAGTTTTTATTTTCAATTTTTGCCAGATAAAAGTACACAAAGATAAAGAACTTTTTGGAAATATCAATCATTTTTCAAAATAGAAAATCTTGAGTCGCCGCACCCTCGCGAGCCAGGGCCGATAAACGATTCTGCGACTTAAAGAGGCCAGTACCGTATAATTGGAGGAATCGTTTAGGGCCCTGGTACTTTAGAAGAGAAAATATCAAGAATCTTGATATTTTTCGACCTTTGGACTCTGGCAGCTTGAGTGTGGGCAATATGGTGCGAAGACAAGTACAGCCGAGCTGCGAGCACACTTACTAAAATAATTTATATCAAAATGCTGTAAATAGTTCTTCTCCGTATGACCATTTGGCATGGGAAAAGAAAATAATGTTGATTTGGACATTTGGAAGGGAAATGCAAGTAGAAAATGACTGTGTTTGTTGTTTGGAATAGAGAATATGGCTTTCCTCTGTCTTTTAATGGTTTTTTACTGGCTCAAAATAAATTAGTAGCCTTGCAATAAGTCTCAACTTCCAATTACTGTTTTTTAAATTTGGCTCTCTGATATGGATATTTTTTTTGTGGTGAAGTTTTAGGGTTGGTGCAGAAAACTGCTGTGAACTTAGTCCAGGGTCTGGAGCTCAACTATTTTTTGCCTTTGATATCGCAGCGCCATCATTCAAATCAGAAAGCGAAGATAGTATACGGCAGACTTTCTGACTACTGTGAACTGGTCTTATAAATTAACTGGCTTTAAACACACTCAGCAAATCTAAAGAAATTTCAACCTTGAAATTATTGCTTTCTTTCTCACTTTTTTAGATTATGTGAAAAATAAATAAAACATTTTCAACAGCTCTAATGCTTTGCTGCTGATTCTGCTGATGCTGCTCATCCAAAAAGTAGCCGATAGAATTTTTATATCCAGCCTCAAGAACGTAAACTCTCGTAAACTCCAATTGTCCACCCATATCATCATGTCACCACAGCTGGGAACGATGAACGACAGTGACAGTAGCAGTAGAATGAATTCAATCAGATTTTTGTACAACAACATAATGTTTTTGTGTGTAAAAACATGAAAAGTATCATGTCCTCAACATCATCTTTGCATCTTGCTTTTGTGACTAATTGGCTGATTGGAATAAGCATGAGCTATAAAGACTCTGAGAGATTGCACTATTTGTTAGCCCTGGTTTTCCAGGATGCTAAATAACTAAATGCATTGCTCAGTCATCAGTGTCAGTTGAAGTTAATTTTAAACATTTGGCCACTGTTATGATGTTTAACTGGTTTAAATAATAAGAAAGCAAAGATTGATGGACACTTTATGGACTGTGTAACAATTAAGAGTGAAAATGCTTGATCTTTGTTACTTTCACTTCACTGAAAAACAATTATTTAACGAAAAGGGACAATTGGAGATAAAATGGTGAAATCAGCAAGAGGCAAAAATTGCGAAAAAATAAGAATTTGGGGAATACAATTACTTTGGAGAGAACTTATTTTGGCAAGGAGCTAAATAAAATAGAATTTTTTATAAATGTGGTTTTTAAGAGAAATGCAATTTTTAATTTTGGCAAAAACTAATTTGGGCAAATAGCACAGTATATAAAGTGGTTCTTTTATGCTAAAAAATTAGTGTTTCAAATAGAACTTTGGGGTTACTTAGGGGCCGTCCACATAGTACGTACTACTAAAATGTCAAAAATTGAGTATATATATACCCCTCCCCCTATAGGCAAGCAGATGCAAATAGCTATACCCCCTGGTGAGTACGTACTTTTTTCATTCACACCCCCCCCCCTGACTGAAAAAAACATCAAATTCAAAAGGCGAGAGAAACAGCTGATATTTTGTAAGGAACAAGCGAATAATAATTCTCTTTTTATTCTCTTTCAACCAATTTTACAAGCAAAAAAAGGGCTGTGAATTTTTTTTTCTGCATACTTACTTTTTCTTTCGACCCCTCCACTTCCCATATGCTTTTGAGAAGACACCCCCTCTCCCCCTTAGTGCGTACGTACTATGTGGACGGCCCCTTAGGAAAATCACTGGAAATTTTAATTCTGGCAAGAACTTATTAGGGGCCCTTATTATGGTGAGGCAGGGTGAGGAAGCAATTCTTTCAATTTTGGCGATAACTAATTTTGGTGAATTTTGTTCTGTTACTATATCATCATTCATTAAGAATTTATTTATTTATTTAGAGAACACATTGAATTATGTAAAATACCCATTTGAAATTTTGTGAAAATTTTAATGCTAGCTATGAATCATTGTATAGAGTTTGGAATTAAATTCTAATTAATAAGAGTTTTCTGACTAGTAAAATGAATTTGATATTCTTGTGTGAATCTTTATACGTGCCATTTTTAAGATTTTTCTTGTGAATCTTTAAACGATTTTCAACTCAGGGTTTTGATAATAAAAACATGGTGTAATAAGTTTTTTAGAGATTTGGCAGATGATCAAAAGAAATCTGCAGGAATAAACTTTACATGAAACTTTAATAAACTTGGAACATTTCGTTTTATTCAATTAACAAAAAAAGTTAGAAATATTTACTGGTCCTATGGAAAATGTTCATGGGAAAGGCTTGAAAATAATGTTAGATTTTGTTGAATTTCAATATTAAAAAGAGGTCGATTGTAATCAAGGACTACCTTAAAGAATAAATTATGACGAGGACGGAAATTTGGCAGATTTACCAGGAATTCCGCCATAGGTCAAATTAAATTCCCGCCCAATTTAATTTATCTCGTGTATTCTCCAAATTTGTGCTATTTCAGGCCTTAAAAACAGGTTTTTGCTTATTCGGTAACAATTTTTGGCCAAAAATTTCCTTCAATCGCCAAATTAAATTCTCGCCTAATTTCTTTTTTCTAGCAATCCGCCAAATTAAATTCCTCTAAAAAAACTTTTTCAACCACCCGCCAAATTAAATTCCTGCCAAAATTTCTTCCTTCAAGGTATTATTATCAATTTTGTCAAGCTCGGAACAGTGGAAGGTAAAGTACAATAATTCCCAATTTTATTTTTGCCTTTAATGTTTGTTCCTAATTTTTGATTGAAAAAAAGTTCCAAAAATTAATCTTGTTTTATCAGTCCTTTCAGCTTCAAGGTATCAGATGCTTTAAAATGAAACAGCTTTGCTCCAAAGAAAATGTGACATTTACAAAAAATAAGCAGAGAGATGTATTCAATTTTTTGTAGTAAATTTCTCAATCATTTTGTATCAAAATAACAGAACTTGAACTGAAAAGACATATATAATCTTAAAGTTCTATTATGGAATTTTGACCAAAATGTAGTTGATTGCTATCTTTTGAAACAATGTCCAGAAATATTCATCTATAAAATAATAAAATTTGACACTTAATACAGCTTATGAAAAAAAATCTGTCAATGTTACTTTAGTAGATGACTGTACTCCTATTTGATTTTATCCTCAAAATAGGTTAAAAACTGAAGACTCTATGGAAAACTTTCCAAGAATTTTGTTATGTAGCAAATCAGAACATGATGACGACAGTGAAACATAATCTTTAGGTCCAGAATAAATTCAACTGATTTCAATCTAAAAAAGTCTAACATGTCATAATCAACATTTTTTGTCAGATTTAGTCCAATATACACAATGTACCATACTAGTTTGTATACTTTTTGACATTTACGGTCAATAAAAATAAATTTTCAGTCTGGTAATAGGATATGTTTAAAGAATTGTTTCATGGTAAACATTGAAGAAACAGATTTATTTCTTTTTCGATACTTGAAGTTTCTTGCTTTTACACATTCATCAGTTGATTAGAATTGTTCACATAATTGCCAAGCTTTTAATTGTATAAACCATAACCAGAACATTTTTGCAGTGAGTTTGTATTGTACGTAGTCTCAAGTTTTTCTGAAAAAGCTTCTTCACCGATCAGTTCATTTTGACTACCAGTCAAGCAATCACTGGAGATGTATGCTTTTTTCTTTTTCATACTCCTGATGCCCATGGTCATGGACAAGATAGATGTCAAAATGTATAAACATCAGTCAGTCATTCATCACGAGTGATCAGATTATAAAGAAACATGCAAGATTGCTGTTGGAAATCAGTTCAAGCAAAACAATTATATGTGGACAGCAGAGGGTCTTTTCGAGTGAATCTTTAAACTGTTTTCCATAGTCATTTTGTCTTTCTGTAAAAAATCGTTTTACAAGCAGTTCCAGTTCGCTCAGTGCAGGGATAGACTGCTTATCAAGGTCTCGTAGTATATTTCTCTGCCAATCAAGTTTCATTTAAATGACATTTTGCAATTTTGTCAATTGATTGGTTTGCCAAGAGTTCTTCATACTTCAACTTCTTCATGTTGAGAATCTGTCTTTGACTTTTAAATTTACTATTTACATCAGCCATTCATTATGTATTTAGCTTGTTT
This sequence comes from Clytia hemisphaerica, assembly GCF_902728285.1. Taxonomy (NCBI): domain Eukaryota; kingdom Metazoa; phylum Cnidaria; class Hydrozoa; order Leptothecata; family Clytiidae; genus Clytia; species Clytia hemisphaerica. Next base: position 619,532 of record NW_027104114.1, on the reverse strand, counting down.
TGATTTTTTCAAATTCTCGGAATTTGTAAAATGGCGGGATTATGCTAATCGACATACGTTTCGCGTACATGCCTAAAAGTACTTTCGTTTTTAAAGTGCACCAGGGCTTATATCCCCCGTCAACGCGTCCATCAGAATCATCAATAGCGTAAGGGGGTTAGATAAGCCATGGAGTCGAGGGTGGAGTCGCCGTGATAGGTGTCCATTGCGAATAAAGCTCGATCCACGATTGTTTTCTCAAACAAAGGAAAGACAATGCTTCGCTCTCCACCGTTTTATGCGTGTTTATCCAGAGTCTATATCACATTCATGATGGCAGTAAACATGTTCAAAGTGTTCTTTTGATATTTTTTGTAATTTAGCTCAAAAAAAAATTCGCGGATAAGACCCCCTTTCGAAATGGAAATTTGGACTTATGTTCACGGATGACAACCAAATCTGCGAAATTTAATCACCACAAAAATTAATCTCATTAAACTAGTACACAATTTTTTTTTCACCATCATGGAATTTTGCTATTCAAGCAAAGAATGTCATTTTTAGAGCATTCTAAATTATAAATTGCCAATTACCCCCAAGTAATAAGAATGCTGTAAGAATATTTTTGGATGATTTTCCCAAAAAAGTTAAGAATGTCCATGATGAAATGGATTTACACACCATTCTTATAAAAAAAAAAGCGTGTAGGCCATATTTTCACGGGGAAAAATCACTGTTAAAATCGGATGCAAGTTTATCAATCAATCATCTTTTCATTTACAAGACATAAATTTTACCAAAAACGAAGCACCCGGAGCTTCCACAATCAAATAACTAACGTCATTTCCCCGTATAGTTCAAAAAATCATAAGAAAATTTTATAAAAATCTCTTTCTAGTTCTTGGCTATAGATACAACCATCTAAAGCTAAAATCTTTTCATAAAGCCTTTTTCCTCACCGAAGACAATGTCATCAAAGTTGATATACTCCCTTTCGCGAAAGTCATTTACTTCTTCATCATTTTTTTCAATGAAATATTCAAATTTAGATCCACGAATAGTTTTGCTATCAGAAAATGTCTGACATAGACCTTTTTGACGCATGCCTTCGGAGATTCCGGTCCAAATGATGAAGAAAATGGAAATCGAAAATAAAAGAAGAAAAATCCATTCGAAACTTAGATAGATAATATGAATCAGAAATTCCATCAAACGCAGTTTTCTCTGAAACTAAGGTTCCCGAAATAGAAACGATACACTCTGTGGAAGGTTTCTCCTGAAAGTAGTTTCTGAATGTGAGTCTCAAATCATTGTTAAAAAGGAGTGCTACAATCGGAAAAGTATTTCGCATTTACAAAATTAAAATAATTCATCTTCCGCATAAAAAGCTGTATGTCAACTATTAGGATTTGACAAAAGGGTTTTCAGAAATTTTGAGAAAATGACAGTGTTTCATATTCTGTACATTTCTTCCTTTCATAGCTATGTGTATTTACAAAATAAAATAATTTATCTTCCACGGTTACAAGAAACTATTTACAAAAGGCGAGTACGTGTATAAACATTTAAGCAAGGAGTCGACAGCATAGGGTTAGGTAAAAGGTCAAATAACCAACCAGATCATAAGTAAAATTTAATTCCAAATTAAAGTTTTTTAACAATGTGCAAAAAAGAATTCCGAGTCGTCACTTTTACAGTTTGATACACACGCTAATTAATTTGAAGTGCTGGTAATTTGCTAAAAGAGCAATTCTGTAGAATCAAAATTCAGTTACAATTTGCAACAGTTGCAATCCTTTACGATTTGTGATCCTCACTCTCCCACAACTGACGACCTAAGATTGGCAAAAAAAAGTTATCAAAAGGGTAGCATGATTCATGATTCCCGGACAATTCCCCCTGGTGAATCCCCACCCGGAAAATTCCCTCCCGGAAAATTCCCTCCCGGTGAATTCCTACCCATATATTTGGGTAGGAATATGTTTTTAAGTTTTGAGAACATGGACGTCCGATGAGAATAATGCTCTTATTAATATACAATTCATTCTAGTGTGATATTGTTTTCTAAATCTAATATTTTATTAACCCTTTGAGTGCCAGGGTCCTTTTTTCTAAGTTTTTTTTAAAAAATCGCTAGTTCAAACTTTAAGGGCTTATATCTCCTGATCTAGAAGGAATTAGAAGCTAGTATATAGCTCGTTGGATAGCTTAGAGTCTCTTCTTTCTTTTGGGCGCCTTCGGCGCCGCCCGATTTAGGAAGGGCGTGGTGGGCGGACCTGACTGAACTGATGAAAAGGTGCCCAGTGGTAAATTTCAAATCAATTCACTAGAAGACAGAATAAAGTAAAACAGGGCCAAATTTGGAGGTTCTTGGATCACTCGTTGACCAAAAATAGTCAAAAAACGGTCAGAATCTCAAAAAAGTGAATTTTTGTCAATTTTTTGCAATTTTTTGACTTTTTTGCTTAAAATTTCGCTGGAAAGACTCACTTTTGAATTTTTTTTTGCTTGACCATAAAGGACAATCTAATTCCTACGAGTTCGACCAAAAATAACGATTTCTAACTCAAACTGGGCATTACAGGAGGGCTTCGCCCTCCTATATAGCCCATGTCGTATATATACGACATCGGCACTTAAAGGGTTAAACAGCTTGTAGTAGTCTCGAAACATATTTTTCTTTGTTATTTCTAGTTTGATTTTTGTTTAATATCGATAGGGCGGATACAATGCTGAAACCCCGGGGGGGGGGCACTCGATCTGAAAACGACCATACGTTCGGCCCAAAATTTGGCTTCTAAAATCGGACCCTTACAGTGCAGTGAATTTCCATTAAAAATTGTACCCTTACAGTGCACTTTTTCAAAATTTCTCGCCCGTAAGGGCGAAAACTTTTGCAATTTTCCAAGAAAATGTGGAATTTTTCCTCCAAAATTGACCAATTTTGTGCCAATTTTACCAAAAAATTGGCCTTTTATCACAATTTCCTACTCTTACAGTGTAGTTCAGTGCAGTTTTGTAATTTCCTACCCTTACAGTGCGCTAGCTGAACCATGAAAAACCTACCCTTAAGGGCCGAACGTCTGGTAGGTCATTTACCTTGAGTGCCCCCCCCCCCGGGATTGAAACAAACATCCAATTTTTACATGATAGTCTAAACAGGTTGTTAGTTGTAGTGGAGAGCATTTTGTAAAATCGCTCGATTGTTTTGTTAGAAGCACTTGTTATACATTTTTGGAAACTTCAACCTTAGAGAAATCGAAATTACGATCTTTAAAATTTTTTTTCGGACACTTTCGTGTAATTTTCGGACAAATATGACGCTCTCAGGCAAAAATCATAGGGTTAAACATTTTGGAAAGCTTTCAAAAAATTAGGATTAGAGATATATTGCAAGTATAGGTGATTTCAGTACCTAACTCGAGATATTGAGCTTCAAAAAGTAAAAAAACTGGACAAAACAGTGGTTTCTGGCTAAAAAACACGGTTTTCTACTCTCAACCGCTACAAAACACGTTTTTACACTTCAAAGATCAAGAAGCAGGGGCCACCCAGCAATACAGTACCTTGGGGATACAGGATATACCGACAACATTGCTTTGTAGGCAATCAAGAAGATAGAGAAAAACTTTTCCGCAAGCCTTTGCTGCTAATATTACAATGTTAGCTTGAAAAAAGATGTAATACCTTAAAAGGGAAAACTTCGAGTTTGGTAAAAGAAATGAATTTCTTCACCAAGTAATAATAGATAGTATATAATAATAAAGTTTTGCCGAACCCAACAAAATTTTACGTGACGAATTTTAAAACTTGCTTTGTCATCAGTCACGGTTAACAAGTTTGATACGATTTTAAGTTAATTGTCTATAGTTACCAATGCATTTGATGAAAATACAGTGAAATTAGGCTGTTACAAAGAGGATTTTGTCTCTATTTGTCTATATATCGTCGGGGAAGAAAGGGGTGGATTTTTTCACCAATAGCCGAACTTTTTCGTGCCATGTTATGTTAAGAAGCTTCTCTTGCTAGAAGTGGGACAACGAGTGTTAAACTGTAATAGCGTTTTAAAATTACAAAATTGTTTTTCCAGTGATGCCTAAAAGTGCCACTTGCATTTTTGAAAAAAAAGTAAATTATGACGTTGCTTATATAGCTTCTACTGCTTTTTACTCTTATTACACAGTATGTTTCAGCACCAAAGATCCTTTCCAATAGTATATAATACTCAATAGTTAGGAACAAATGTCAAATTTTGGAAAATGATGAAGTCATTTTGACATTATATTTTACAAGACTTTTATGTAAGCAAAAAAGTTGGTCAGCATAAAAAATACTTTCCAACGTTAGAAGACATCACAATTTCAAAAAAAAATCAAAATCCGTAATTTTGAAAATCCGCCATTATGGAAAATGCCCAAGGTGAGATAAGTGGCACTCGAAGGTTTTTCACTCCTAGGGACCTAATGAACTCATTTCAATCAAAAAATTCTATGTGGACGCAAATTTTGGGTCAATCCTAAATTCCCCCGGACTATGTTGTCCATTTTTATCCTTTTGTATTATCAGCATCAAAATAATTAGCGGCACAAACTTTTTTGAAATTGGTTTGAGAAGCTTTGTATTTCATCATCAGATTTTATTATTTCTGTCGAAATTAGTAATTTCGTCAACATAAGGACAATAGAATAATTGATCAGATTCATATCTCTCAAACTGGCCTTCCCAATTTTTTCCTACTGACAAGTTCTATTTATTCATACTAAAGGCATCTCATTCAGCATAACTAAAATACTCGGTGTAACAAAGCTTACAGACATCATACTTAATGACGCTGTCAATATTTTGTCAAATAGTGTCACGTTGTCAAGAAAATGACTGGTTACTTCAAAGGTCACTTTTTAGTATTCTGAGGACTTGATTTAGACATTGTCTACGATGGAGAGAGCAGATAAACTCGATAAACCAAATTTATCTGGTCGCCAGTCGTGGTCGCTTGTTGTGGTCGCCATTTCTGGTCGATGTTTAGAAACTCCCTATTCTATGTCAGTTTCGCAATCTACCCATGGCACCTATTGGTTGAATTGAAGAACAAAAATCTAAGGTAATTGAATAACTGACGCAAACGAGAATTTCTTCCTCTCGTTTCAATCTATAGCTTATTGTAAAATGCATGAGTATCAATTTTTAAACTCCATTCAATTTATTTTCTATCATTCTTTTTGTAAGTTTTGATGATTTTTTATTTAAATGTATGGATGAGAATTCACCAGGGGGAATTTACCGGGTGGGAATTTTCCGGTTGGGAATTCACCAGGTGGGAATTTTTCAGACACGTATTGATATAGATTTTTATGAAGAAAACAAACAGTCACATGAAATAAATCTGTTTTTGTCTTTTAATTTGTATTATTAATTTTTTTTTCTTTTAGGAAAAACATACTCCTTGAAACTTCCCCGAGAAAATTTTGGAGAAGATCGAAAATTTTGGAATATATCTCTTTCATTTCCAGGATATTTTGTTGACATTGAAACATACTAAATTCTATGGATAGGCTTTCAGGTTTATGCTGGTTAATAAAATGTTAAATAGAATCAATACCTGTCCCAAACCTGTACAATCAATCCTCCCGAAAATAAAACTAACCTCCAAGAGACATCTTCGATAGCAAGTTGTACAGCTCTTCCCAAATCGCTCCCTTGTTTTTCTTTGCTGCAAGGAAGAATAAAAGTTCGTTACTTGAGCTATGTCATGTTTATGGTAACTAAAATCTGAGCCAAAAAGGTGTGCAGCGGTTTTATATTTGGTCATAACTTCTCAAACAAAATTTCGTATATAAAAAAGTTTGGTATCGTTGGAAAGAGATTTGATTGCGCTTATATTTTTCACTAATTAGTATTTCAAAATTCGTCCAAGAAATTGAAGAAAAACGAAGAAGAAAAATTGTAACTTTTGATAGAAAGGTGCTACGAAAATAATTTTTACATTAATTTAAAGTTGAATAATATATGATCACAGAGTACACTGCATTGGCTGAAGATTGTGCCAGCATGAAGTTCTTTATTTCTTGTTAATCAGAGACTGAAATCTTTGAGTTTTTATGTGGATGTTTTGAAATACCTTAAGGGAAGAAATTTCCACGGAATTTAATTTCGCGGTTCACAGCTCAAAATTCTGAAGTTTTGTGGAATTTAATTTCGCGGTTGTGAAGAATTTTTGTTTAAAATATGGCTTATTTTGCCCCCAAAACACCAATTCTATAGGTGATTTTTTAAATCATGAGAATATTCTTGTTTCGCGGATGTTTCGATTTGTCAAAAAACCGCGAAAATTTGTTCCCGCAAAAATACTCCCCTTACTAAGGTAATTATTTCATATTTTCTAATAATGTCACATTTCTCAATGTCAGGGGTTATGTATTACTTCTATTTTCTTTCTTAAATGAAATAAGAGAAATAAAATTGTAATGCATTTAAATGCATACATGATAGATAATTACTACAACAGTATTCATGATATTCATAATGTTATCTCAGCGAGTAAGCGTTACCTCGTCATCGATCGTTAAAGGGTTAATATATAGGTTAAATATCTTTTGGAAATCTATTGTAGACTGTCGAACGTGTTAACCGCACTGGCTCAACTTCAGTATCTTTTAAATTACTCGTAGGCCCAATTGTAAACATAAGAAACAAAAATAAAACAAGCGATACTTTTATGGACCTACCTGGTTATCAAACTAATCAGTGAACATTGAAACAATAAAAGAAATAAAGAAAATGAAAGCATATCTATTAAGAGAAACTATCAACACTATTGAAAAGATTTTTGAAAAAGAAATAAAAAAGCTAATAAGCGCTTTTCTATATAAAAACCACTATCAGAAAAATGCACAGCTTAATAAATAAGGTTTCCAGAAAACTCAAACCGTCGCGCTCTACCGTGACATTTTCTTCTGTTAGAAAAAATAATAATAAAAAAATAATAATTTGGCTAAGAACATCGATCTATGCTCATAAATAGTGATTCTTATAGATAAAGATTCGTTTTTCAGCCAAAAAAATAATAAGTGTTTACAGAAAACTCAAACCATCGCGCTCTAAGGTGACATTTTCATTGCTTAGAAAAAATAATAATAAATAATAATTTGGCTAAGAACATCGATCTATGCTCATAAATAGTGATTCTTATAGATAAAGATTCGTTTTTCAGCCAAAAAAATAATAAGTGTTTACAGAAAACTCAAATCATCGCGCTCTAAGGTGACATTTTCATTGTTTAGAAAAAATAATAATAAATAATAATTTGGCTAAGACCATTGATCTATGCTTATAAATAGTGATTCTTATAGATAAAGATTCGTTTTTCAGCCAAAAAATAATAAGTGTTTCTAGAAAACTCAAATCATTACCATCCACCGTGACATTTTCATCTTAAAAAAAAACTAATAAAAATAATAATAATAATATGGCTAAGAACATTGATGTATTCTTATAAAATGTGGTTCTTATAGATAAAATTGCGATTTTTGAGCCAAAAATTTTTTTTTGCAAAAATCTGCTTGAGCCATCTTTTAACTATGATTGTACCCTACTTTCATGCTAAAATCAGAAAAAATTAATGATCCAATTTTTCACAAAGTCTAAAAAACCCGTTTTTTGGCCAAATTTACCCAAAAATGTTTTTTTCGAAAATCGGGCTCCGTCACGTTCGAGGGTTTATGGTCATGCACCTTTGTGCTAAAAATCAGAAAAAACTAATGAGCCAATCCCGAGAAAAGCTGGTAACTAACTAACTAACGAACATGGGTTAATTTATAGGACCTCCACCCCACCGGGGTAGATCCAAAATTATTTTTGATAAAAGAAGAGTTTTAGTCTCGTTTTGGTGAAAAACTCGTGACCACGCTCCTAATAATCATAATTTTGAAAAAATGAAAACACCACCCCAAGGGATGCACAGAAGGATCAGGTGTAGAAAATTTCAGCCGAATCAGACAATTTTCATCAGACAAAGTTCCCAGTGTCCAGTGTACCTCAAAGTTTTTAGCCTCGTTTTCAGACTAAAACTTGTTACCACGCCTCTAAAAATTGAAATTTTGAAAAAATGAAAAAAATACCCCCAGATATTCATCCAAGAAACAAGTGTGCAAAATTTGAGCCGAATCAGATAATTAAGTCTCCAGTCTGCCCCCAAAGTCTTGAGGTGACAGACAGACTGACATACAGGCAGACAGACATTTTGAGATTCTAGCTCAACTGAAGTTGAGAATAATCAAAGAATCTCAATGAAAGAGTTTTTTCTTTGTTTCAGAGTATTTAGACTTTTGTATTGGTCTTTTCTTATTTTTCCGGTACTGCTCGCTTGGAAAACATTGCAAAACAAATGTTTGCCACCAATGTTTCGGAGTGTTAATCAACGAAAAGATTACATCATGAATATCAAGAATACCACTTTAATTGAAAATTTTAAGTTTTATAGCTAGTTCCTAAATACAAAACCATTATTAGAGGATTTTGATTAATGGTGTGTGACATATATTACGATTTTGATGTTGCCAATTAAAGATTTCGAAACTACATGATTTATTCATTTAAACAATTTAAATTAAAGACTGCAAAGATTGCTCACAATAAAAACAATAATCTTTGACGGAACCAGATTTGGGACTCGCGTGTTATTCATTGTAAAAATCATTTTGGAAGCACCTTTCTATCAAAAATAGAAAAATTTCTTATTCGTTTTTCTTCACTTTCTTGGAAGAAAGAAGTAGTGGAAAACATAAGCGCATTTAGATCTTTCCAACGATATCAAACTTTTTATTATACGACAACTGATTTAAAACTAATGGCTAAAAATAAAACACTCCCAGGGTTTGACAGATTTTAATATTAATTTCAGTCATGCAAAAGAGGTTTTGACCGATTTCTCTCGCATGCGAAGCCTTCCTCGACCAGTGAAGTACCTCGCCGAGAGATTAAAAGCAGACCTCTTGCTATGCCTAATCTTCTAAAGAACTCTCAGCATGCGGTGAAGTCTTCTTAGCACAAACACGCAGGGGGATCTAAAATTTCAGAGTTATAGAAGCATGTCTATAATATAAGTGTTTGTTACTTATTCAAATTGCAGAGGTTCAAGGCTCTATCGTATCAAGAAGCATTTAATAATTCATATTAAAAAAATACCTTTCCCAGTTGAGTTGTACGACATCTTTGTCAAAATGAAACAATTGGTTGTCTATCGTCACTGCGTGAATCTGATTTGTTAAAAACATTGATACGTAGACCTAAAATGATAAAAACAAATACAAAACCACATGATATCATCGATAGAATCAATATGCATCCCTGGAAAGCGCACTACCAACAAGCTAAATACTTTTGGATAATAGCTTCTGTATTACTTCATTGCCGTAAGGTAAAATTCATGGTAAATGAAATATGGATATACCTGACCATTCTTTAAAGGTGGTTTTGATGCTTCCAAATGTGAAATGATTTTTCCAGGCCAGTTAGGGAAGCCTGGTAGATGAACCCACACAATTCTCTGATTTGAGAGGTTGGATTCAGTGTTCACATCGGAGGATGTTAAATTGCGAGATGTGCTGTCATCTTTCGTTTCTTCTGTCGTTAGAGAAGACGAAGATTCTTCGCACTGCAATTCCATTTCTTCCGCTTCAAAACCTTTTTTGATAAAATAAAGTAAAAAAAAGAAAGCCTTTCGTACTCAAAGCAGCACTTTTACCAATAGAAACACCTTCATGGAACAAATTTTGGCGATAGCTAATTTTTGCGAATGACCGGATACATATCTAACAAGCAACATGCTGAATGAACCTACTAGTACCTAATGATTAACATCAGATGAAAATAAGAAAAAAGTGACAATAATTGTACAAAAATTCAGAATGGAAAAATAAAGCTTGTGTGTTGAATAATGTAAAATGGTAAAAAGGAATTTCCCCAAATACGAAAATCACTTAAACCATTCAGGCCCAAAAAACCTTTTAAGCTGTTTTTGGCCCAAATTTACCCAAAAGAATTTTCCTTAAAAATCTGGTTCCGTCACATTTAGGCATTGTCATTTTGCATCATTGTGCAAAAAATCAGAAAAAAATAATGAGTCAACTTTGAGAAAAGCTATATTTTCTTATTTGGTTAAAGGGAATTTCCCCAAAATACGAAAATCCATTTTTTAAGGCGAATAAGAATTTTCCGGGAAAAACCACTTCAGCCATTCTTTAGAGAATCTTGCCCTCCATCTTTGTACAAAAAATCAGAAAAAAGTAAAGATTAGATTTTGCACGAAGTCCAAAAAACCCTATTTTTAGGTAGTTTTTGGCCAAAATTTGCTCAAATAAATTCTTTCTCAAAAATCGGGCTCCGTCACGTTCTGGGCATTGCCATTTTGCATCATTGTGCAAAAAATCAGAAAAAATCAGAAAAAACTAAATAGCCAATCCTGAGAAAAGCTGGTAACAGACGGACGGGCGAATGAACGGACGAACGGACATGGGTTAATTTATAGAACCTCCACTGGGGTACCCGGAGGTAGGTCCAAAAATGAGAGGTGATTTAGAAAATCTTGAAAAACCTAATTTTTGGCAATATTTTCATTTGTAATTCTGAGTGCCTCGGGTTTGAAAATTATTGAAGCGCATTGTTCTGTTTCGCATTAAAACATTAAAATCTGAGTTATAAGTAAGCGCCAAACCTTTATTTTGTAGATGAGAGCTATGTAAGGTCTCTGCTTGTTCTTCTTTAGCGATATTGGAGAGGAACTGTTGTGCGGCTGGTATGGTTTCGTACACTTTCTCTGAACTCATTCGTTTACCAGTGATGGCTTGCAACATACTGGCATGCAGTTGTCGTTTCTGATTCTCCTCTTCTATTTCCAAGGGGTTTGCTGATATCTCCACAACAGTGGTTTGTGATGGCGTGGCGACTGCTGGTGCGATTCGAACGTAATTACTTGGTACAGGTGAAGATTGCTTCAGGATCGGTTTGCTGGCCGAAGAGAGGATAGATACGGTGGATACATCTTGAGATACGTATCGAATGATAGGTTGTTGTTTTATGGTGTAACCAGTGGGCGGATTAACCACGTATTGGACGGGAAGTGAATTGACACTGTTCACTGTGGCAATGTTGACCGGAGAAGAGATGATTTGTTGGGATTTCTGTAAAGCCAATGTTTGGAGAGTGGGCGTTGAACTGATCAAGATGGAATGCGGTGAGGAGGACAGTGGAAAGTTTTTGGTGGAAACACTTTGTGGTTTGCTTTGATTGACTAATTGCAATAAAAGCATCTGTTGCTGGCCACGACCCTCCGAAGTACTAACAGCAATAGACGACGGCGAAATTTTACTGCTCATTTGTGAAGGTAGCTGAGGAACCGAATTAATTTGAGAAACCTGGAAAGGCACATTCGCGAAATTGTTTGTCGTTTTAGACGATAGTAAAGCACCTTTAATTAAGGAGGAGGGTATATTATGCATGTTGCTTAAAGACTTGTTGGTGAAGTTAGAATCAGTTTTAATGCTCTTTGCGTCAATTAGTCCATGGAGTTGCCCGATGATCAGATCCTTAGCGGTCGATACCATGTGATTATTTTGAGTTTGCGAAGGAGTGGTCTTTTTCACTTTGTCTATTTTCGCCCTCCTTTTTGGCGGTTTTTTGTTCATAGCAGCGCTTGCCTTCACTATTTCTTCGGCAGCATGGCTTAACTGAGCGCCCAAGTTTGGCTCTGACTGATCGTTTTTTAACAAATTGTTCGTATTTAAAAGCTTGTCTTTATTTTGCTGAAAACTGAGCATGAATTGTGAGGATGCTGCGTTCATTGCATCCATTTTCGTTTGAAACGCCTCAAGGGGTGAAGCACCCGTCAGCAAAATCTTTTTCGGCTCCGGACTACTGTTTCTTTCGCTGCAAATAGCTCTTTTGTTTTTACCTGCAATTGACGGAAAGGAGGTAGTTTATTAAAGGTAAGTAATGTGTTTAAGAAGAGATCGGAATCACTGCGAAAACATTGCAGTTGTTTTAAAATGAATCATCAAAACAAAAGACGTTGACAATGATGAATAAGGATTAAAACGAATGGTCTACACTTTTGATGGTCCAAGTAAATATTTCGCCTTGCTTTTGTAAGATCAGCAAGCAGCTTCATATATGTAAAGATTGACTTTAATATAAGGCCAGTGAGGTAGATAAAAAAAAACAATATAAACAAAATTCATAATTGTGAGGGGCCATTCCTTAAGACCCTTGACAACAATCTTTAATCATTAGAAAGAAAAATTCATTTAGACTTTTTTTAAGAGGGGGTATTAGGCTGGATTAGGCTAGTCTAATTTTTCTATTGCCTAATGTTGTTACATGCATAACAGCATATCAGCTAATGAAGACCAGCTTTTTTCCTCGGATAGCTCAAAGCTCGAACGAGCTAACGGTATCTTGGTAGTCAGATACAGAAGTCAGAAAACTCAAGCTTGGAATTCTCTCCATATACTTCGCAAAATTTGGCAATTACTAGTATTATTTTTAAAAGTACCAAAACAAAACGCTTATTGAAAGCTAACGTTGAATCATTTGTGTAATATGGCTTCGAAGCTTGGACCCCAAACATCTACCGAACAATGCGAGGTGACCTGAGGTGACAGGTTGTCTGAGACAAAAATCGAAAATCGACCCTTTGAGAGAAAACATTTTTACATTTTTGAGACCATTTGAGAGATTTTAGCCAAAACTCTGGACGATGAAATCTGGCGGACGATTGCGATTGATTTTCACTAACTTTGGTTAAACTTTTGAAAACCGATACCCCTTGAGCGTGAAATCCTCGATTTAGTGACTTTAGGACCCTATGACAATTAGTACCCCTTTGAGGGACTTTTGAAGTTGTATGAAAAAAGATATCCTTATGGCTCGCTCGCACATACCCGTCACCTGTTTTGCCTCAGCCCCCTCCCCCCCAGGATTCTAAGGTTTGAAGTAAAAAACATTTATGGAGGCTAACTTTCAAAAATCTCGGATGAAAGTGAGGATATACATTACAAGCATTAGACACTTTTTTTGTGAAATTCATTATTCATTTCAAATAATTCAGCAGGTCGTTAGTTTTTTCTAAATCATAAACAAGCGATATTTTTAACCTGGCTATGCATTTTAACACATTATAATTGATATATACGCGAGCGGGACCGTTAAAACAATCATTTGGAGCACAATTAGTGACGATTTATTAAAATTCGTTTTTCATCATCGATTGTTCTCCGTGCCCATTGGGGTGGTATTAAGAGAGGGGATTGGAAGGAAGAAAAAATCTCATCAAAAGATTGAGTAATTTGGTTAGGAACATTGATCTAAGCTTACAAACAGTGATTTTTATGAATGAAAATTCAATTTTTGAAGTGAAAAGTTTATAACTGAAAATCTGCTTTAGCTATCTTTTAACAATGATACTCTTAGGTTCCAAATAAACGGGGGGTTCTAAAATCAGGCTTTTTGGACTTCTTTTTTGCCAACTGAAAATATTCTTAAAAATTAATAAACGGGGGCGGCGTCCTAATAAGGTTCCGGAGAGAAAATTTTCGAGAAATTAACAAGCGGTGGGGGGGGGGCGTTTATTTGGAAACTAAAGAGTACCCTACTTCCATGCAAAAAATCAGACAACGGACAACGGTTAATTCATAGGACCAACTCAAGGTAGGTCCAAAAAACCTTGTTTACACATGAAGGAGAGAATCATCTCCATTCAGAAAGGGTGTCGAGTGCCAAGGAGAAAGTTTTTCTAATTCTAATTAACTATCGGGGTCCTTTTGGATGGGACTTTCCTTGTTATCAATTAGGGAAAGGGCTGGAGCTCGCGATTCACCTTCACAATTTATTTCTTAATTAAGGGCATTCATATGCTGTGACTAAGCATGGGATCCGAAAGGGATCCAGTAGAATCAACTTGGTAGACTTTTACATTCTACACCCTGTAAATATTTGTGAATTTTAAATACTGTCATGTCTCCTTGGTAGGTCGTTGAAGTTGAAATCTAAGGCCCAACCAAAAGGGAATCTAAGGCCTAGAACAAGGGGACACCCAAGGTAAGTACGACACTATGGGTTTCACCCCAGAGTGCAAAGTAAGGGTCGCAATGAGAGAAATGAACAAAAGCGCTTTTTGGGCAAAATTTTGAAAATTTGATATTTTGCCTTAAAATGGACAAAAATATTCAAGAAAATCTAAAATGCAGGGTCGATTTGTTGCTTAAATTTTCTCTGCACTGTAAGGGTCTAATTTTGAGACCCAAATTTTGTGTCCATACATACGGTAGTTTCTAGATAGAGAACCCTCCTGATCTAAGGTTGTCTGCATTTGGCGGTTCGAAAAGAGGAATAATTGAGCAAAAGGTTAGAAAATCACTCAAAATGGTTCAAAGTCTCGTCTGAAATTAGACTTTAAAGTTAGGGAAGAGGAAATGTAGAGAAAATCCTGGAGAGTCCTTTTCAATCTACGCATCACTGAATTGTCGAGTGAGTGTGAGGAATGAAAAACTTTAATAATAAGATACTTTGATTAATACCTCCTGCTTTCCGGCCGCGGGTTTGTTTGGATTTTGTTGTGCACGGGAAAAGTTCTTCAAATTTCTTGCAAACAGCGCAACTTGTTTCTCTATTTGAATCAACTCCAGTCGGAAGAAAGCCAAAGCAACTCTGAACTTTAGGATTGAAATTGAACACCTGGTCAGGTTTGAAAGGACATTCTAAGCCGCACTTGCAAGTCCCTTCTCTTTGGAGATAGTCGATTAAGTCTTCCATTGAGCGCAAACGACTCTTGTTGGGACTGAAAAGATGAAAATGCAAAAATTTGATTATAAATAACATCTCCGATATCTATTTTAGAAATAAGTTATAAGGACAAATTGTTGTTTGATGGTATATAGCTGGTAATGGGATACACTAAATACACTGGTTAAGAATCTTCAAGAAAATCAATCAGGCTACATAATCTAGTACCTCTAGCAATATAAGTTTAAAGTTCCTAGCGGGAGAGGGACTATTTTATTTGTTTGTTGTAATTGTTTGTTAGTACACATGTGTTTTGTTCAGATGAAGAAAAAAAGAAGAAAAAAGAGACTAAATTTTACATTTGTTTAGTACAGACGCAAAAGGAAAAACTCATGTAAGACCATAAACTTAATCATACTTTCTTCCTTTTTTTGGGAACTTCACGGTTCTCTCAGTTATAACGAAGTAAAATCTTAAAAAAACCCCTTGCTAAAGATAATGAGGTTTTGTATCAAAAACCAATTAATTAGAGCAGGAAAAGTATGGAACAGAATTGAAGTACTTAAAACCAATTTTTATGACCATTCCTGCTTCCTATTTTCCCGGACAAACACTGTGGAGTTACCGCAAAACTATCTTTAAAACGATTCGAATTTCTGACGACTAATGTAAAAGCTTCAAGCGCTTGGAGACACCGTGATATTCCTTCTTTTGTTACTTTAGAAGAGGATTTCAAACACGAAACTCACCTGACATATGTGATAAGTTCCTTTTCAAGAATTCTATTCCAACCTCTTGGAACAAATATTGCTGTAGAATCTTGCGATTGCTTTTTACCATGGATATTTCTCGTAGAAGGGTTCTTCGCATTAGTCATATTAATGTTATTCCTTTGAGAATTTATCGGTGGTTTAGCATTGAGGTTAGCCCCAGGTTTGCCCTTGAATGGACTAGCAGGTAGTATGGGAACATAAGGTTTTTGAACTTGATATTGTAAGGATTCATGCTTCATCAAGATATTGGTGTCACTTTCCTTAGAATTTGTCACAGCTTTGGTTAGCGACTTGATGTTCGTCAAAGGGTTGTTAGATAGATTAGTAGGGCAGATGGGATTTGTTGAAGCGTGTAGTTGATAGTCAAAGGAACAGCGGCCTTGGCACCAATAAGAGGAGTCATCGCCGAGTTGTTTGATGGGATAGTCTTATATAACAAGGCCGAGTTTGCCACGGTTGGAATATCTTTCGTAGCACTTTGAACAGAAGATGCTTGAGATTGAACTTTCGAGACTTCAGTACTTGCGATGGACATTTTGGAGCCACAAGTGCTGTTTATTAGGGAAGCCACAGCCAAATTTGTTTTTGTTTTTCCATTGTTCATCTTTGATTATTGCTGATTTCTAATACATTATCTTCTCTTAAAAATAGAATCAAAAAAAAACTTTGATTATAAAACAAAACAAGACGGAATCCATTTCGTTACAAAATCTCTGGTATGAACCTCTATAATAATAATTTCAGATAGTTTATCAGTACCACCCCTCTATCAAGAAGTTTTTTTGTTGTTGATTTTCCGAAAGGACTTCGAAGAAAGGTTTTCAAATAAGGAGTATCTTAAAAACAAACGTCACAATAAACGAAAGGATCATGATCCTATCTTCAAACAATAAAAAAAGTCGATGTAAGTAACCTGGACCTTTAGGTCTTAACAACAATTCAATTTTAAAAAGTTACATATTAACGGAATTCAGTTTCTCCCTTTGCAAAAAAAGTTTACGACTTTTCAAAATAATGTTCACGCCTATCCAAAAATTTCGCGCCTTTGTACTTATTATATTATTCAAACCCAGGTCGTCTATAAGTGAAATGCCTAAGTGGGAGGCCTAGATTGGAGACGAAATTAAAACTCAAGAAAACGCGTGTGATTCCTGACTCGTGAAATCGCATTTTCAGTGGAGGAACCAGTCCAAAGCCTCCATTTGTGGCAAAAAATGGCCATTTTTTCAGCTGTTTTCAGTCAAAAATTTTCAAAACTCTGACTCAGAAAATCAAATCCAAAAAATTTAATCTCGCGAAATTTAATCCGATTAAAGTATTTTTGTTACGGAATTTTTATGTGTCATGTAGATCAGGCCTTACAGCCTTAGTGAAACCGACTTTTCTCCATGACTGGATTTTTGATACCACCCTTTTAGTACACTGTACCAGGCTTTAACACCACCCTTTTAGTACACTGTACTAACTTTCTTCCACGGCCGGGGCTTTAAGACCACCCTTTCAGTACACTGTACTGACTTTTCTCTATGACTGGATTTTTGATACCACCCTTTTAGTACACTGTACTAATTCAATTTAACCTAAAAAATACACCACCTCACCAGCTATGGGCCAGTACACTGACTCGGCAGGGGAGCCCTGCCAGGAGTCCTAGAAAAAAATCTCAATTAGGTTAAAGCCACTTGACTTTTTTCATTCCATGTAGTGTCCCACTCCAGCTTATGGTAAAAAATAAGCCCTTAAAGTCATAATAAGTCTGATTAACTTTGTTTTTTTGTCATATAGGCGAGACCAATTTGATTTGTTGTTCTATGGGCGCGACCGACCCAGCATTTGCTGCAAACGAAAAAATAATAATATTGAATTTCATGTGCCACAAATTTCTAATACTAAATATAATATAGTCATTTAAAAAATTTACACTTAAAGAAAGTTGAAAAGAATCTAGAATCATGAATTCTATGCACAAAAGATTTTATTATAAACTTTATCAAAGATGATGAATTTTCGATCATAATTATTTGAAAATATTACTTAAAGCCTATACCTTCCTTGGTTATTAATGAAAATATTATTTTCATTTTACCGACCGACCGACTCGTATTTTGCTAACGATCTGTCCATAACAACAAATTAAATTGGTCTCGCCTTAGAGCAAAAAGTAGAAATAAAATTAATATAAGAGAGTATAATCGGCTAGTTCAAAACATGGGGCACGGGAAGTGTGTTTCGAATTAGCCGTTCTATAATAGTGTTGAAGGTTTTATGATCAATCAAAATGTTTAGTACTTTAGACATACAAACTTTTGCGAGGTCAAAAAATCATGAAATCTACAATCAACATTTACTTTTGCGAATTTGACAAAAAAAAAATTTCGCGAACATAAACTCTTGCAAATGAGGTATATTTTTATTCGAAAATTAAATTTTTCGGTGCATAAAACTAGTGTTTTGATCGTTCAAATGTATTCAAAGCACAATTGATGGACTTTTGCATAGTGTCTACACTAAATTTCATCCTTGTGATCATCAACGGGGAAAATTTGAGAAGATTTTCTTTTCACTTTTTTTTCATGAGCATAAACTTTGAAAATTACCCTCTCAAGAATTTTCAGAGACATTTACTTTCTCAAAAAGGGCTAAAATTCACCAATATCCCGAAAGTGTCTGCTTGTGAAAGTTTGTACGCCTAAAGTAAGCCTTACTTTTGCTATCAATAATTAATGTTACTAAGTCTCATTATCCATACTAGTTTTTGTGCAAGCCATAACCCTATTCATAATAGGCTTTTATGGGCGGTTCAAAACTAGGGGGACTGTTCCTGTACCACCCCTTAACTTTTGATCTAGTGGGTCGTTTTGGATGAAATTTGGCAAACAAAAACCTTTTTTAAAATTTTTTGATGACGTCACTTATCATGCCCAAAGTGTGCAAACCAAAAATTTCCTTTGTTTTTTTGAATAGCTATTGTATTCTAACAAAGGCTTGAGAAAAAAGTTCCCTGAGTCTTAAATGCTTATTTTATCCTTAATATTCTATAAATTACAGTTTAAAAGATATATTTGACATAAAGAATGAATTTGTATTGAAAATATGTCAATTTTTGTGACACCTTACTGTCAGAAATGTCATCATACTCAAAGTGTGAAACTTTTTACGTGTCAAATCTTTTTTTATTTTGTAGCAAAACAAAGTTGAGAATTTACAGAAAATTTCATCCCAAAAGCTCTATTATTTCAGTCGAGCTATTAACAATAAACGTTTCTGTCTATGAAATTGCCCTTTCTTTTATAGCATTGCCCTTTACAGCTAGATCAGATCATTTCCAGATCTAGCTCAGACAGATGGGCACAATTCTTTGAAGCTTTTGTTTTAGTGTTATTTGCTTTTGTTTTAGTGTTATTCAGACAAATGTGCTAAATCTCCCCTCTGATTTTTTCTCTCCATTCAAATATATTGCATTCGAGGGGGCTTGGCTTATCTCTCTGCCTCTTAGTGGAGACCGAATCCCTGCCTGGCACTTAATTTTGACAAAATTCTGTCTCTTTTTCAAGTTTACTAAAATGCACGTTCAGTTTATTTGTAATTAACTCCAAAAATGACTCAAGACCTACCATACAAGGATTACAAGTCATCGCTCTTTCCCACTCATTAGAAACAACGATGGTGCTTGCGATCTAACTTACTTTGTCTGGATATTGAAGAAAAAAAATCAACTCTTGTTACTTTTTGAGTTTGCATTCAAAGATTTACAACGGAAAAGTTTGATCCCAGGCAACCAAATTTGATTTATCAGACAGCGATTGTAGAGTGAACTTTCAACAATCGTCATCGATCTCATCGTACTGAAGTGCCAAATGCTGAATAGTTATGACAACAAGCGTAGACGTCCATATGTGTTCTTAAGAATGTGGTTAAGAATTTAGCCTTGAAAAATAGGGAACAAGTTTTTTAATTAAGTTAAGACTGGCTTCCCTTTTGTTTTTATAAAGTCAAGGATTTTAAACGCAGTGCAATGTCTACAAATTGACAGAAAAAAATTTAAAGTCTTTAAAAAACTTTGACCCAAGTTGGTTTTGAACCAGTCAGCGTTGATAAACCCTTGATTTGATTGTGGCTTTAATTGCGAAGTGAGTCAACAGCTTGCTATGTGAAAATCGTAGAGGGAAAAATTTTGCAATTTTGTCTGAATTGCACTGAAACAAAAGCTTCAAAGAATTCCGCAACACCAACTTGACCCAGCTCAATCTGAATCAATCCAGAGTCAAGAGGAAATTCTATACAAAAGGCAATTTCATAGACAAGAACGTTAATAGTTTCACCCCAAACAGAAACAGCCCCCCCCCCCCCCTAAGTACGAATAGGGTTAAAATTAGCAAACTTAGCCAAACAATTCTAACTTGATTAGGAAAAAACAAGAATTTATTTGAAATATTTTGGGCGATTTCAATATGAATGGTGTTAATTCTTATCTCAGTTGTCTTTCATTTAAGTTTTAGCACTGTCATTTCTTTATTTTGCATTATTCAACTGTCACATTTTTTATTTAAAAAATTGAGTTTACCACTGAATAGCATTGATAATAAAAAAGTGCTTGAAAAAAACCCTGAATTAAACGTAGTTGTCTAAGAAAACAGCTATTTTTTTTTGGAATCTTCCTTACTTACAATCTAGTTTTTCTATTTATAAAAAGTAGATTGCTAACGTGTGGAAAAGAATTTCGGCATGACTGATCCTTTTGTTTCGATAATAACATCAAAGCGGGAATTAATTTTCTTCTCGTTTCTTTCTTTCCTTTTTCTTCCTTATCAGTTCACACTTTCCCTCGCCACTCTCAAAGCATGGTTAGCTCAAGCGATTAGATCGTCTGTCTCATATGCATGGGGCTCCGAGTTCGATTCCGATGGGTGTCCAATTTTTCAATTCTTCAATTTTCTTTTTTTAATTCTCTTTCTTTTATAATGAAGGTCAATCAAACAAGTAACTAGCATATATTACCTCCGCTCTCTGTCTAAGGTTTAGATAAGCTATGATAGCATCACTTAATAAGAACTTTTTTAAGTTTTTTTTTCTTCAATCTTTTTTTTACCACAAGCGATTATTCATGGTTTCATCCATGTTTTCCAGTCCCCCCTTAAACAGCAAATTACCCCTTATCCATTTCTCCCCCCTCAATTTGGAATTACATTTGTACTGTATTTATTTCCTAATCCCCCCTTAAAAGTTTTTCTGTTTTTCTGAAGTACCCCTTAGATTTTTTGCTTTCGAGATTGTGATTTATCTTCAATATTAGATTGGAATATGGAATTTCTTACAGACATGGCTGCTGGCATGTGAATCAAATAGAGGGGGCGCGCTTTATAATAATGTCCCCCTTTGTAATACAACTTGACACACTTTGTAATAAAAATCGACACACTTTGTAATATGAAAAGCTGAGACAATTTATAATGATATTTTCCATTCAAAACAAAACTTTGAGATTTTTCTAAGATTTCAAAACTGTTTAAACAATAAATGCTAAGATTTTAGTTAAAAATGTAGGTGAAGCTGTCTGCCATGCCTGGAAAATCATCCTGGGAGATGTTCAAATCTTTTTTGGGGCAATGGGTTTTTAATTTTCTTTTGTAATATGAAAGTTAAAACATTCGATGTCTATTTTTCTTTTCATATAGCCAATCAAAACATTTGATTACTACAATATTTTAAAATTTGGTTGGTTGAAAAAGTCAATTGATTATTCTTTCAGCCATATAAAGCTTTTTCTTTAATTGGCTCATGAGTAAGATCATTATTTAGCATTTTTAAGTATTTAGAACTAAACCCAGTTTATTTTGTTTATCTTAAAGTCTGAGACTTTGAATCTAAATCTTCATTTTGTCTGTTGTGAGTGTTATTGAAGCAATTTAAAGGGCTTTTATGGCATTTAAATTTATATTTTATTA
Organism: Clytia hemisphaerica; assembly: GCF_902728285.1. Taxonomy (NCBI): domain Eukaryota; kingdom Metazoa; phylum Cnidaria; class Hydrozoa; order Leptothecata; family Clytiidae; genus Clytia; species Clytia hemisphaerica. The sequence goes on along the minus strand of NW_027104114.1, from coordinate 598,060 downwards.
CAGAGTGAGCCAGCTTTTGGTATTAAAAAGTGTTGTAGGTATTGCAACTGTGGCGTTTATTGCAAAGTATGTTAGAACAGGGGCCAAAAAATTATTTCACACACTGGCAGGGCGACAGAGAGAGAAAATTTTCGAATTTTCATCCTTAGTTTACCAACTTACACAGTATCTTTAAGTATATTTAAGTAAAAAAAAACTTTGCAAGAGTATGAAAAGAGATTTGTATTCACATGAATTACCCCCCCCCCTTAAATTAAAATTACTTTTTATTTGGTCCCCTTAAACATAAGTCCCCCCTCATTTCTGAAAATTTCTGAAAATTTCAAAAGTCTTCCCCTTAAAATTTTGCCCAAAATTCAAGTCCCCCCTTATTTTAAGGGGGGGGGCTTAAACCATGTTATTCAAGGCTGAGATATAGAAGAACGGGTATAGGCGTTTGCGCCTGTGTTTGCTGACTGACAGTTTCAGTTTCAGTTTCACTTTCAGCCAGCGAGTGAGCGAGTGATTCTTTGTAAGAGAATCGTCAAATAACTTCTTTCAGAATCATTGAACTTCTCGTTTTATACATTAAAGGCAGAATAATAATATATTTCAGGGTCAAAATGTTTGGCACTTGATCCAATCGTTTGCTTATCTTTCTTGCGTGGTCGTTATTTAAATTTCATTATTCAATGCTTATAAAATACGGTTGTTATAAGAGTATTAAACTCCTCACTAGGAGGGAACAGACCATAGATTCGAATTGAACGCGTAATTACTATTAGCAATTAACATTACATATTGCGTCGGAGAATCACAAAAAAAATCAAGAATTGAAAAAATTGGACATCCATTGGAATCGAACTCGGAGCCCCATGCATATGAGACAGACGATCTAACCGCTTGAGCTAACCACGCTTTGAAGGTAGTGAGAGAAAGCGTGAACTGATAAGAAAGAAAAAGGAAAGAAAGAATCGAGAAGAAAATTAATTCCCGCTTTGATGTTATTATATTTTTTCCCAAAGAATAACTCAATTTTTACTTATACTGTATATAATATTTTATTTTATTATTTGCAATGTCAATTTTTCTATAGCTTCAACACATTCTCGCACCATATAGATATGAAAACATCCGTAAATCTACCATATGTGTAGATGCGGTAATGCTTAATTTATCGTTCTTTTAAACCACATGCAGTTAATTCCCGTGATAAACAAAAAGGAATGAATCGGTAGGGGTAGTACAGTCACTTTCGGTTGGGGTTGTGGACGGCGAAAGATGTTGTTTCGTTATTTGATAGTTAGGGTTAGGGTTAAATCAGCCTTAAATTGTCTGGAAACGTTAGATAGTTAGGGTTTAGGGTTCGAAATATGTTGTTTTTTGATAGTTAGGGTTAAGGTTGGTCGTTCTTTTTGTCGCTTTTTAAAAGTTACTTGTCGTTCGTTTTAGATTGTCTGGATAGTATTTACCGTAACTACCAATATGGTAGATTTATGGATTTTTATATATCTAGACACATAGGGTAGATTTACAGATTCTAATATCTACACATATGGTAGATTTACGTATGTTTACATATCTACACATATGGTAGAAATAAGTGCGGCATTGGCCTGACAGCTTCCCTTGATGAAAAGCAATTCAAATGAGTCTAGTGTTGGAAATATCTAAAGACACAGAGGATAAATCTGTACAGAAATGAAAAAGCACATACATATTTTAAGAAGAGAGATGTTGTGCAAATTGAATGTAATCAAAGCAATTTAGCGGCAATTCCAGGTGATATTCGATTAGGATCCGATTACATTCAATAATCGATTTCATTTGATTGTGTTCAATTGATTCGTCTTTCGATTTGTTTGATTGACATTGCCTGGTTAAAAAGTGGTGTCAAGGTAGACAGCGACACAGTGCGATATGCGCGATATCGAAAGTGAACAGCAATTTCACTGGATTCATTTGCAAAATTAAAGATGGCGGAAATGGAAGTGTGCTGATTCCTGTTTTTGCAGCTTTGTTATTTCACTTTGAAACAGCTGTGTTTCAGGTTGGGCAGCTTCACTCCTAGCCCGGAATGGTGCGTCTGTGGCGCATTGCGTACTCTATATGGGTGCAATACTTGGATTGACTCAGAATTTAAGCGCTTTTGGGAAAAGGTCATACCTCAATAGTTGTTTGGAAGAACGTGACACACGGTCTTTTGCATAACTAAGGCTGGGATCACAAATAACTTGTGTTCACATCATCCGACTGATATATTTCTTACTTTCCCCAATCTTTTGAGTCGGAAAGTTGCAAGATTGTCGTAATTTTATTCAATTCCATCCATTCCATCCTTCCCATCACCCGCCATCTTTATTTCAATTTTGAACGCACAAGAATTCAATTTCAAAATATAACAGAGATAATATCCAACCCTTTCCCATGAGTTTGCAGGAATGTGTTACCATCCAACTCCCCTAGTCATGAAAAAAGAGATATATACCACATTTAAAAAAAAGAGGGGTGGTATATATCATGAAATCCAAGGACCGCGGTGATGGACTGCCTACATCAACACGGCATAACAGCGGACCATTTATTTTCAATTTCCGATAGATTTGATTACTGCCTGACTCAAATTTAAAAAATCTCAGATTTCAGACAATTAAACATAAGTTATTAGAGCACCTTCCCCTGAAACACCCGCCGCTCCAATATAATGAACAAATTACTACATATTGCTAAAAAGTTTGAATATGATTGAAAGTGTCACTATTGTTGCATACCTGTCTATATTAACAATGTAAATAATTAACCCAAAATGTATGAGCGATTTATAGAGGCCCATGACGTGTCCGCCCGGTGGCCTGCGAATTTATATTATTATTATTATTATATTACTACACTTAAAGTTGTATTATTAGGCGCTTCCGTGCTGTGTAATTTTACCTTTTCCGCGCTAAAATATCTTTTTGAAATTAGAAGAGGGATATGTCGACATTCAGATATTAGACCGAAACAGTAAACTGTAACTTGGTCCAATGTCGACATCCCTCCTCTAATTCCGACACCCTCTTTATCACCTAAAATTGATAAAAAGGTCAAAACTATTTTGTTTACTCAGTGGTCAGAGAGGAATAATCCTTTTTCAATCAGCGATTCAAGCCCTCATATTATTCCTGTCTCTAAAGAAGGGTGTCGGAATTAGACGAGGGATGTCGATATTAGACCAACTTACGGTACACATTCAGCCTCTGGGTGTCCAAGCTGGATCAAAAAAAATTAGGGCCAACCCACGTCGATTGGAAAAAGGGTGTTACCGCCCAAACAGGTTGGGTGATGAAAACACGCCCTAAGGATTAGTTCAGAAAAAATTCAAGAAAAGAGATTATTGAATCCCCTCAGAATCAGAAAAATAGTTTTTTTGGAGAACGCGACGGCCTATTGAATAACAAATAAACCAGCTGCGCTGGAAGGTCAGCCCGATAAGCTTAAAACGATTAGAAGGAAGTACAATCAAGAAACCTAATTCGATGTTAAAGCCAAAGAGGTTGAAAAGCTAATTTAAGTTGAACTTCAGACAAAAAAAAGTTTAACACAAAGTTGAATTAGTCCAAAGCAGACAGAGATGTGATAGATTATTTCATCCTTGGAATTTCACATAAATCTTTTTGTTAGAATGTCTACCTGTTCTTTATTCTCTGAGAGAGTATCCGAGGGGGCCGCTTTATAATATGTTCACTGCGGCTTTTGTCACTTTTGTTCATTTTTGGCATTTTTATGTGGGTGCATGTCACTAGTCCGACACTTTCTAGTCCGACAGTAAAATAGTCCGAATCTATAAAATATATTTAGAATATAGAAGTCTTTTTTCCGACGTCACTTTTGTCCGAAAACGAAAGATTTTAGAGTGTCAAATATTGAATAAGAGTTTTTCACTGAGATAATATTAATAAAAGTTAATTTGGGGCCGGCCACATAGTACGTACGCACTAAGGGGGGGTCTTCTTAAAAGTGTATGCTTGCGTACAGGGGGAGGGGAGGGGTCAAAGGAAAATGTACGTACGCAGAGAAATTTTTTTCATAGCCCTTTTTCGGTTGTTTTTTTGTTGACTTTTACGCTTATTATACGCGTCAAGGAAAAGAAAAGGTTTCTTGATAAGCATTGAGTTTCATGTATGAAATAAAGGTCCGAACAAAACGATTTGAATTTGAAACTTTCTTCAACCGAGGGGGGGGGGAGTGAATGAAAAAGGTGTGTACTTACCAGAGGGGGTATAGCCATTTGCGTACGCTTGCGTACAGGGGGGAGGGGTACACGATTTTCGACATTTTAGTGTGTACGTACTACGTGGACGGCCCCTTTTGGCGACATTTTGACAAATCAAATTTGCGTAAAGATAATTTATAGCAAAAAGGAATGCACCACCTTTAAGGGTCCCTTTTTGCATGTTCAGAATTATTATGCTACGAGGGTTCGTTGTAAATCACAAACTTTAATTCCAGCCCCCTTCCCAAAAAAGAATAGGGTCGTAAAAACAGCTAAATCCAATTTCTTGACTCTTGACACTGCTTGACAGGCTAATCCTAATAAGCTTCCCAAAATTTAAGAAAAGTCGGGTTTAGGGCCCAACCTCAAAGTCGGAACTTTGGATTTCCTCTTCAGCGATTCATATGTTTGTTTTACTCATTGTCCGCGGACAAAATTGTTGTCGGAATACTGACGCATTCGTCAAATCCAACGTCAGACACTTTTATTGTCGGACTAGAAAGTGTCGGACTAAAAAGTGTCGGACTACTGACGACCTACCTTTTATGATGATTTATTTATTTTTTCTCCAATCAAGGCCGCCCTTCGTTTATAGTTGAGTGTGCACGGTTCTAACGGGGGGGGGCATTGACCTTGAAATTGGGACCCTGGTCAGAACGAAAATTTGAACATTTTTCCCATTTTCGCCCTGAAAATAAAAGTAGACAAAAATTTGAAAGATTTTCTGTTTTGCACCCTGAAAATTGTCCAAAATAATAAGAAATCGACCCTGTCAGATACACATCTTGAAAATTAGTAAATTTGGGAACCTGTCAGATATCTTCAGAGCCTAAAAAAGGAACCCTGACAAACGGCACGTCCCCATACCCAATTTTGCCTAAGTGCCTCTCCCGGGGCACAGTTAGCTGTCTAGTACACACTTTTTTTTATAAGAATGGTGTAAATGAATCCATTTCATCATGGATATTCTTAACTTTTTTGAGAAAATCATCCTAAAATATTCTTAATAGCATTCTTAGGTTAGGACTAGACTTAATACATTTTGTACATATGTCTCAAGCGTAAAATGACATTTTTTTGAAAGGAGTGAGCCTTACTTGGGGGTAATTGAAAATTTATAATTGAAAATGCTCTAAAAACTGTAAAAATGGCATTCTTAGCTTGAGTAGCAAAATTCCATGATGGTGATAATGTTAGCAATATTCTTAATTTTTTGGCTATTTTCATCGTGGACATTCTTATAAAGTGTATATATTCTTATAAAAAAAGCGTGTAACTACTTGAAAAGAATAGTCAATTGATTCAGATTGATTTAAATGGCGTGTTGAACCTAGTATAATGTGAATGAATAGGGGCATTTTATATTGAGGAAGCTGCTTAGGAAATTCCGTCCAGTTTCGATAACTCAATCAAAAGTTATGACGATTCTAAGTTTATGTTACGCCACACTTTGACGTTCCTTTCTTACACACAAAAACTCACCAGTCAACAAAGAATCAAAACCAATCATATAAAAAACTTTTTATTTACACTCTCTATTTATTTACAATGCATTAGCTTCTTTCAATTTATTGAATAAACAAAAAAAAATCATTTTCACTTTCTTCTTTTAATTATAGTGTTCTTTTATTATTATGCGCAAATCTTTTATTTAATGAAGTTACGTGTTTCTTTTCTCTTCCAAGAAAAAATATTTTTCGCGCCAAAGTTTTCCCGATAACTTGTTTTCCAAAAATAATCCGAAATCGGAATTATACCAATAAATCGGAATAAAAAGTCAACACTGGAGACGCTGGAAAAATGAGATTTGAAGGGTCATCGGGGCTGACCAATTACTCCACGTATACATTACTTCCCCCTCAGTTAATAAAAACGTGATAAATTATTATCTTGTCTCTAGGTAGCTGTTGTGGAGTAATTAGTTATTCAATAGGCCGTGGCATTCTCCAAAACAACTACTATATCACAGATTCGCCCCTGACTTTGTTATTCAATACAGACTGACTGAGTATTGCTATAGACCTTTTCGCCTTTCCATCTGCCATCTTGAATTGTATACAAAAATAGAGGAACGAAAAAGCCGTGGTTGGATTTAGTTGCAGAAAATATGCAAAACATTGGTAAGTTTACACAAAGATTAAAAAGACAACAAAGCATCTTATAAAGAAATATTATAATCATTATATAGAACAATAAAAGATAGAATTTCTTAATCCAAAAAGAAATATTTACAGAACAACAAAAGCCTTTTAGAAATTTGTTCTTAATGATAAATTGCATATTCTGTTTTCATGCCATTAAAAAATTCCACCAAGACAGAGTACACACATCAAACTGAAAACACGCAAACTGAAAGCAGTAATTATGACGTCACACATTCAATGGGTTCAGATCAATGTTTTGATTTGATCGTTAGGCGGTTCTATTCCCAGGAGAATAATTTACTGTCAGCCGAATAAAGATTATTTTTGTACCTTCAGCTTTAGTTTATGTCGAATGTTATGGTTTTTTGAAGTGCTTGTTCTAAGAGATGAGCGAAATTGATTATTTCTAGTTTTCAAAAGAAGCAAATTTAATCTTTCTCCTTTAATATAATGTCAACAAGTAATCTTAAATGGCAAATCTTCAGATAAATCAAATGTTACCTCAGGAGTCCCACAAGGAACCGTCTTAGGACCTCTATTGTTCCTAGTCTATATTAACGACATGCCATCAGCTGTCCTCTCCTTGCTTCGACTATTCGCAGACGACGCCTACCTATATCGAATTATCAAATCAATTTACGATGCCCTCATCCTTCAGCAAGATCTTAACAGTCTCTAAGTATGGGAAAAAGATTTCAACATGGAATTTCACCCCAAAAAATGCAAGGTCTTGACAATGACAATTACAAACAAAATGAAACCCTTGAAAACATCATACAGTATTCACAATTAAACCCTCGATAAAGTTGACTCTGCAAAATACCTTGGAGTCGAAATCCATAAAAAACTAAAATGGAATATTCATGTGGCTAACATATGTAAAAAATCGAACCAAATCATCAACTTCCTACAGAGAAACCTCCGAGGCTGCAACAGAACGATCAAATCCCAGGCATACAAGATCTACGTGAAACCCGTTCTTAATTATGCATCCTCCGTCTGGAATCCAGTCAACAACGAAAGCCTCACTAAACAACTGGAGCAAGTCCAACGAAAAGCTGCGCGTTTCGTCTACTCCAACTGGTCCTGGAAATCCAGCCCCACAACTATGATCAACGATCTTGGCTGGGAATCCCTTGAATTCGGTCGTAAGAAAAACAATTTACTCATGCTTCACAAAATTGTTAATGAAAAAATTTCCCTACCAAAAGACTTCTTGCCCAAACGAGCAAGAATAAACAACAAATACCAACAAGTGCATGGTAGAGTCCTGGCGTATTCCAACTCTTTTGTCCCTACCACCATTGACTGGTGGAACGAACTTCCGAATGAAGTGACCATGAATGATAACTTAACAACATTTTCTGACGAACTTCTAAAACATATTTAAATCTCATTTATCCTAACTATATATTTTTACAGCTATAGCCTTACAATGAATCTTTACTTCCACTTACTTCCAAGTCTTAGCACCTTACCCTAGAACAATCTTTGTGCCAAGTCTTAGCACCTTCTCCTAGAACAATCTTTGTGCCATTAATTCATTCATTCCTGCTTAGCATCTACTAATCTCTTGCATTATTTCTGAGGTTTACTCAATACTAGGAAGGAGTTTTATTTTATTTTATTTTGTATCAATAAAAATTATTACTTAGCACATTAATTCATTTTTCATATCACTTTTCTTACTAAGTACTATAGCCTTAGTCTTAGCCTTACAGCACCTGACCCCGAGAATGTAGGTGAAATTTGAATCAGACCTGAAAGATGTAGATTTGCATTTTAAAAGATATTAAATATTTTCAACGAAATTTTGAACTCCCAAAATCCTTTCCCAGGGGTTAGTTTCATTACTTTTGATAGATAGACCAATTTTTTTGGTCCTTGAAGTTGACTCCCATTTTTGTTATAGCCCCCAGAATGTAGGTTTGGTTTTATGGCTTTAAAATCTAGTAGTAGTAAAATGTTGATATTTTTTCAATTGGATTAATTCTAACAGCAAATTTTAGAAATGTTTAATGCGAAAACAATATTCTAAAGAGCATTTTGTTATTCTGAAAATTGGATTTTTTCACTTTTTAACCCCCAGAATGTAGGTGAAAAGATTCGGTTGTTAGGAATGGAATTTCGGTATTCATCGGAAATTATTGTTCTCTAAGTGAAATTCATGCTTTAGAAATATACGCTGACAAAAAATTAACAAATATATTAATTTCATCGTACTACAAATGAGGAAAAGTAAAAGGAAGGACGAAAAGAAGAGACAGGAAAGTTGTTTTTATTTTGTAGGTTGAAAATTTTGTGTTGAAATATGTGAATAATGTAACAACACCCCTGCCTCACATCCCCGGTTGATATTTTTCCCACGTCGGGTCTAAAAATTTCTACTTAAGTCCAAATTCTATTGCTCCAAACTTAGGCAAATTTTCTGATTGGGCTGGGGCCCCAACGGGTCTGGGACACGTCGTAAAAGCTTAAAATTTCAACATTAATCATCTCTCAGGTAGTACTTTCATGTTATGAAAGTACAACAAACAAGTTTTATATAATTTGACAGACTTTTTATGTCGGGGTATAAAGGCCCCCAAATTGTAGGTCAACTAACCCCAAAAGTTATAGGTCAAACATTTTCGTCAAAATATCTAACTTAGAACAATAAATATTGAAATCGACTATTTTCCCCATTTCCTTAGTTCATTAGGACTAAGAAAATACCCTATCATCATAACTTAATTCCAATAGATTTCGATTTTAAGAGGATTTATTTAAAAAATGTCTCAGTTCGGGTAATATCCAATCAACTTCCATTCAGATTTTCGTTGGAAAAGATTAATTCAAGTTAAAATTTCTGTCCAGAAATAATCAGTAAGATGTAACAGTATGCTCTGAAACAAATTTTTATGAAGTTGAACTATCGTTAGGGCTACAATGCTAAAAAATGAGAAACCTACATTCTCGGGTTTAATACATTCTCGGGGTCAGGTGCTGTAGTTAACTTTGTTTAACTCTTGCTCTAGTATTTATATTCTTTCCCTTAATTTTAATAAAACTTGTACATTATAACAATAATATTTATTTTAAACTTTAAATTTCAAATATGTGGCAAATATGGGCTCACGCCTAATGCTACTTAAAATTAAATATAGATAGATAGATAGATAGTCAATTATGCATGTATATAAGTTTTATATTATATAATACTTTCTTTTTGCATATGTTTTGCATACTTTCTAAGGGAATTTCCAGGAATTTCACCACGGCAATTTGGTCACCATAATTTTTGCATACAATATTATTCCAACATATTCTAACCATTGTAGAAAAAGTACAGATACTCATTGGTTGGATTCTGAGAACATTCAGCTCAAGAGAACATGATGTCATGCTCACTCTTTGGAAGTCTTTAGTCATACCACACATCGACAACTGTTCTCAACTATGGTCACCCAATGAAGTTAATCTGATCCAGCAGATCGAAGATCTCCAAAAATCATTCACAAGGAGGATTAAAAACCTACACAACCAAAACTATTGGGAAAGACTACAAACATTAAAACTGTTTTCACTGCAGAGAAGGCGTGAAAGATATATTATCATATACACTTGGTGTATTATTGAGAAGCTTGTCCCAAATCCTGGGACAATCACGTTCTATGCCAATCCCAGACAAGGAAGAAAATGTCACATACCACTAGTGAAAAGGGGGCCCTGGCAAAAAGTCATATACTCAAGTTTTAAAGTCCAAGGACCAAGGCTTTTCAACTCGCTGCCAAAACGTCTAAGGGATCTCACTGGGTGCAAGAAATTGAAATTCAAAACTGAGCTGGATAAATATCTTTTTACAGTTCCCGACGAGCCACTCGTGACTGGCTACACTATGATGAGACGAGCTGAAACAAACAGCATCATCAATATGAAAATTTACATCGGTCCTCACAGGATGGATGCGTAAAGATATTACGAAACAAGCTCAAGGTAACTCAAGGTAACAATTTAATATGGCAGATGGAAAGGCGAAAAGGTCTATTGTGGGAATTCCCTCTGACTGGCTGACCTTCAATCAAATTTAAATTGGTGCAAAAATGTTCTGTTGCCTTAAATGCAGGAAAGCTTTTGTAAAAAATGCAAGATTGGGGAAAAATGCAAGATAAGGGAACATTGCAGTGGTGTAGTTAGTCTAGAATACTGTCTAGAATAGGCGCTGTGGTATAGTGGTCATTGACCTTGGTTACTGCACAGGCGACTGAGGTTCGATTCCCACTCGCAGCGGTTCACTTGGCAAGTGAATGGGGTGCATGTCACTAGTCCGACACTTTCTATTCCGACAGTAAAATAGTCCGAATCTATAAAATAAATTTACAATTTAGAAGTCTTTTTTTCCGATATCACTTTTGTCCGAAAACGAAAGATTTTAGAGTGTCGAATGTTGAATAAGGGTTTTTCACTGAGATAATATTAATAAAAGTTCATTTTGGCGGCATTTTTCATAATTAGAAATAAAGGACCAATCAAATTTGCGTAAAGATAATTTATTGCAAAAAGAATGCACTGCCTTTAAGTGTTCCTTTTTGCATGTTCAGAATTATGCTATAAGGGTTGTAAATTGCAAACTTTAATTCCAGCCCCCACCCCCGTCAAAAAAAAGAAGGGTCGTAAAAACAGCTAAATCCAATTTCTTGACTCTTATTGAAAGCATAATCCTAATAAAGCTTCCCAAAATTTAAGAAAAGTCGGGTTTAGGGGCACAACCTCAAAGTCGGAACGTGGTTGCTTATAAAAGACGTGTCTCCTCTTCAGCGATTTATATGTTTTTTTTTTGACTCGTTGTCGGACAAAATTGTTGTCGGAATACTGACGCATTCGTCAAATCCAACGTCGGACATTTATACTGTCGGACTAGAAAGTGTCGGACTACTGACGACCTCCCAGTGAATGAACCTTCGCCCGGGTCAACCCATGCCATGTGAGGGGAATTGGGTAGTCAGTCCAAGGTGCTGACGGGGAGCTCATTGAAAGCGTCTATAGTTGCGAAAATAGGCCTCAAAGCCTCCTGCAACTCAACCAAATAGAAATACTATCATTGATATCATGCAGCTAGCTTGCATATTTCTGATAGAAATGTGTACATATTATAGAAATCAGAGCCTGACTCCCAAGCAAACTGACAAATTCTTTGATTTGTTGACAAGATAAAAGTAAAAAAATGAAGGAACATGCATGTTTACTCTCCTTTAAGAGAAACTTTTATTATACTGACCAAAATTTTGCTGGATGGCTCTTTTTCCTTTCATCTCTCGACCTTTCTTGTTTTTCGCAGTGGTGCTTCTTCGTACGGGTGAAAGTAGATTTTTTGTTATTCAATCGGTTAGGGTCAGGATCAGTTAGGGTCAGGATCAGTTAGGGTCAGGATCAGTTAGGGTCAGGATCAGTTAGGGTCAGGGTTTGAGCCCGGGGGGGGGGTACTAGGTTTGCGAGGTGACGGGTATGTCCGAGCCGAAAATCGAAAATCGACCCTTTGAGAGACAAAATTTTGGTGATTTTGGGACCCTTTGAGAGACTTTTCCTAAAATTTGGTCCATTTTTTCCAAATTTTGGTTTGATTTTCACCAAATTTTGGTCAAAATATTTGGAAATCATGACCCTTTGATTGAGAGTGAAATTTTTGATTTTCGTGATTTTGGGACCCTTTCAGAGACTAACCTTTGAATTTGTACCCCTTTGAGAGACTTTTGAGTAATGAGAAAAGGTACCCTTATGACTCGCACATACCCGGCACCCATTTTGCCTAAGTACCCCCCCCCCCGGGGTTTGAGCCGTAGATGTTATATTAAAGATTGTTATATTTTTATGGGATTTTTATAAATCTATATCTATATGGTCAGTATGGTTGGAGCTCGAGAGTCAAAATAGGGTTGGTAGTAGCATTGGTAGGAAAATATAGGTATGTGTGGGTTCGAATCTCACCCAGAAATCAGCTTTGTCAAATTTCAATTGAATTCAAAACCCGGGGGGGGCACTCATATGGTATGGCCTACGTCACGTGCCGCACGTATTTTCAGCATCCCAAAATGCACTGTAACAAGCTAAGGGTGTGTTTCTGTGAGATTGTACTTTTAGTGAGGTCAGGTAGCACATAAAAACGTAAGAATACTTCAGATGGTGATTAAAGCATGAAATTTGGCACAGATGATCCTTAGAGGGTCTAAAACTTAA
>NW_027104114.1:494067-584642 GCF_902728285.1 Clytia hemisphaerica | reverse complement strand
CCGATTTACCTTACGACATATTGAATTTGGGACTCAAGTAAAAGTATATATAATACATATTTAATATCTGAGTCACTGAAAAGATGGATATGACGGCTTGAATTTGAAAATCAGGGAAGTGTGGGGCAGATCTTTATTCATACGGGCTAATTATAGCTTGTCTTGAAAATGTAAATTTCGGGACGGTCCCGAATCTGTCTTTATAAAGGTTTGATTCGGGACGGTCCCGAATTGGTCTACGAAAAGGTTGAATTCGGGACTCAAGTAAAAGTATATATAGCAACGAGAAACTTTTAGTCCCGATTTACCTTACGAACATATTGAATTCGGGACTCAAGTAAAAGTATATATAATACATATTTAATATCTGAGTCACTGAAAAGATGGATATGGCGGCTTGAATTTGAAAATCAGGGAAGTGTGGGGCAGATCTTTATTTATACGGGCTAATGATAGCTTGTCTTGAAAATGTAAATTTCGGGACGGTCCCCAATCTGTCTATATAAAGGTTTGATTCGGGACGGTCCCGAATTGGTCTACGAAAAGGTTGCATTCGGGACTCAAGTAAAAGTATATATAGCAACGAGAAACTTTTTTTTAGTCCCGATTTACTTTACGAATATATTGGATTCGGGACTCAAGTAAAAGTATATAAGGCAACGAGAAATTTTTAGTCCCGATTTTCCTTATTTCAAAATTTCTAAAGAAGGCGAAAATATTAGAACAAAAAATCCAAACAATGTATTCCGCCTTTTATAAAAAAATTCCCTTTCGAATGTTCCTAAAGAAGGCGTAATACATTACAATGGACTTACTGCCCTAACATAGTATTCCGCCTTCTTTAAAAAAATACGTTTTCGAGTGTTTCTAAGGAAGGCGGTATACACTACTTTGGACTTACTGCACTAGCAAAGTATTCCGCCTTCTTTAAAAAATACGTTTTCGAGTGTTTCTAAAGAAGGCGGAATACACTACTTTGGACTTACTGCACTAACATAGTATTCCGCCTTCTTTAAAAAAAATACGTTTTCGAGTGCTTCTAAGGAAGGCGGTATACACTACTTTGGACTTACAGCAGTAACATAGTATTACGCCTTCTTTAAAAAAATACGTTTTCGAGTGTTTCTAAAAAAGGCGGAATACACTACTTTGGACTTACTGCCCTAACATAGTATTCCGCCTTCTTTAGAAAAATTCCCTTTCGAATGTTTCTAAAGAAGGCGGAATACACTACTATGGACTTACTGCCCTAACATAGTATTCCGCCTTCTTTAAAAATATACGTTTTCGAGTGTTTCTAAAGAAGGCGGAATACACTACTTTGGAATTACTGCACTAACATAGTATTCCGCCTTCTTTAAAAATATACGTTTTCGAGTGTTTCTAAAGAAGGCGGAATACACTACTTTGGAATTACTGCACTAACATAGTATTCCGCCTTCTTTAAAAAAAATACGTTTTCGAGTGTTTCTAAGAAGGCGGAATACACTACTTTGGACTTACTGCACTAACATAGTATATTCCGCCTTCTTTAAAAAAATACGTTTTCGAGTGTTTCTAAGGAAGGCGGTATACACTACTTTGGACTTACAGCAGTAACATAGTATTCCGCCTTCTTTAGAAAAATTCCCTTTCGAATGTTTCTAAAGAAGGCGGAATACACTACTATGGACTTACTGCCCTAACATAGTATTCCGCCTTCTTTAGAAAAATTCCCTTTCGAATGTTTCTAAAGAAGGCGGAATACACTACTATGGACTTACTGCCCTAACATAGTATTCCGCCTTCTTTAAAAATATACGTTTTCGAGTGTTTCTAAAGAAGGCGGAATACACTACTTTGGAATTACTGCACTAACATAGTATTCCGCCTTCTTTAAAAAAATACGTTTTCGAGTGTTTCTAAAGAAGGCGGAATACACTACTTTGGACTTACTGCACTAACATAGTATTCCGCCTTCTTTAAAAAAATACGTTTTCGAGTGTTTCTAAGGAAGGCGGTATACACTACTTTGGACTTACAGCAGTAACATAGTATTCCGCCTTCTTTAAAAATATACGTTTTCGAGTGTTTCTAAAGAAGGCGGAATACACTACTTTGGACTTACTGCCCTAACATAGTATTCCGTCTTCTTTAAAAAAATACGTTTTCGAGTGTTTATAAAGAAGGCGGTATTCGGAACGGTCCCGATTTTGATAACAAAAAGGTTGAATTCGGGACTGTCCCGAACGTGTTAAATATGTGGCTACATTCGGGACTGAATTAATATGGGTAGTGGAAAATTTTCGAAAAATTAATTAGCAGGGGGGAGGGGACGGCCATTAGGTACCAGAGAGTATTACAAACACGGACAATCATTTCCAAATATTTAAATCGGTATGGTACTTTTTCGGGCGTGTTACAATGACGTTGAAATCGGGTTCCGGCAAATTAGAATGGACTTATTTTAAACGCATAATGACGAGGGATCCCTAATGACGAAGAGAAGAGGAAGAGAATCGATTCCAAAGAAAACCCAAAAAGGTAAAGACATAAATTTATGGTTAAGTACAAAATCGACGAAAATCCTTTGTCTGAAAAGTCGAATCCCACTCGGGACTCAACTCCAATTAGGCCACAAATTGACCAAATTTCATGTTTTATACATGAATTCATATCAAAATTCATTGGTTTTTCCGATTCCGATGTTCAAATTGAATTAAAAGCTTTAAATCCTACAGAATATTAAATCTTAGATTTTGTGTTTACAAGGCAAATCGACGCAGCGTTCTCCCTTCAGGAGCACAGTGTACAACCAACTATTTTTTTTTGGATGTTTTAAGCCTTCCTATGTTGTTTAGACCCAAGCATCAGATGGAACTTCAAATTTTGACATGGATTCATGTATAAAACACTAAATTTGGTCAACTAGTTCCGTTATTACACGAGATTTTAGGTTTTGCCTGGAAAGGGTTATGGTGACGTCATCACAAAACTTTAAACCTTCATAACTTTTGATAGGAAGATTTTGAAGGCATGTTTTATACCCAAAAATGCTATTTTGACCATTTTGTTGCACGTATATGATTGAAAATTTCGGGAAAAATGCACTTTAAGGGAATGATTTTCACCGATTTTTGCTGCACTGTAAGTGTGCAATTTTAAAAGCAAATTTTTGGCCCGCATATACCGTCAGTCTGCAAACCCAGTGCCCCCCCCGGAATAGAACGCCTTCATTTCGTTTTGGAGCGAAACGGAATCGTTACGTCCGAACATGGTCTAAAGGTTGGGTAAATCAAGAGAAAATGCACTGAAAGGGTACCTTTTTAGCCATATTGAACTGCACTGCAAGGATACGGTTTTGAAAAGCAGATTTTGTGCGGCCCATACCGTCGTTTCGAAATCGAGTGACCCCCCCCCCCCGGAATTCAAAAAGTCCACTTAGGAACACCCTGCTAAAGGTCCAAAAACTGCCGAAAACTCCAGCAAAGATCGAAAAATACACCAAGCTCTATTCTCACCTGTACGAAGAAGCCAAGACCTTTTTTGCAGCGATGTCTTTTTCGCGCGCAGCCAGTCGCGAATATGGAGGAAAAGCGGAACAAAGTCTACTCTGCCTGTTATATTCCCCCAAGTATCTACGGCTTATCTCAAAATTTATTCTCAGTAGTACAAAGAGTATACTCTGTGTGTACCAGATGTGAGTTGTTTCAAAACATTCGAATTGTTGGATAAAATACCACACAGCCAGTTAGTTGGGTTACACGAAGACTGTTCATGATAAGTAACCTTGAAGTTAGAGCTAGGCGCCACGCCGTACCCATGCGCGAGACGTCGTGCATAGTCCTTGTCTTTTTTTTTCGCTTTAGAAGTGGCAGTGGGATTTTAGTGCAGGAAGTGGGATCTTTTGCAAAACGACGGAAGGCATACAAAGTTCAAAAAATACACCCTTTAGAAAATGAACTTCGGAACTTTGCCCCCGTGTTTTTACGACGCTTTGAAAGACTGCTTTCCCCTTCAAATAATACACGCTTTTTTTATAAGAATAGTGTACTTTGGATGAGGGTCAAGTATTCTTAAGAAAGTGCCAAAATTGCTTAACGTATTCTTACTTTTCTAGACTTGACTTTTTTACAAACATGAAAAATGACCATTTTGAGAGTTTTGGACTTTTGAGTGAACATTTGGGTTAAAATTACATTTCTTCCTCAAAACTTCAATTCATCTCTAACAACAAGGAAGCAGTTCTTTTCTGTTAACCAAATACAAAATGACTATATTCTTTTCAAATTTTGTGAAATTCACCATAGAGGGTATTCTTACGATTTGGCCAATTTTCACCCTGATATTCTTATAAAAAAAGAGTGTAATTCAAATTACGAAAATTTATGACTCTTTTGAGGAAATCAATTTTTGATTTGTTGCGTACTAATTTTCGCAGCAACTAATTTTCGCAAGACAGCTTCCTTCGCAAAATAATTTAATTTTCGCGGGACTCGTTTTTGTGACTAACTTAATCATTTGATTTAATTTCGCGAATTGGCGATTTTTTTCAGATTTTCACATTCTTCGTTTTAGCTTGATTACAAAACTTGTGTACAGTAGAGTCTCCATAACTCTAACGGTTACGAGGAATAAAAATTTATTCCAATTATACTATAGAGACGTTCGAGTAATGGAGACTCATTTAAGCGAGTTTATGATTGTTTCTGAATTAGCTCAGAAAACTTAAGAATTTTTAGCGTAAAAAACTTTTAGCGAGAGATAAGAGTTTGAAAATTTTCGCGAGGGATTATATTTCGCGAAAAAGGCGAAATTCGCGAAATATAATCCCTGCGAAAATTTATTTAGTTTTGGAATCCTTTTAGAACTTCAGTTGCTAATTCATGATGGCTTTTGTACCCCCTTCTAGGGAATGAGAGTAAAAAAGGAGACCTTTACCTTAAGGGAACATATTTCCGCCTTAGTGAGTGCGAGGGTACTAAATTGGTACATTTTGCGGAACTAATTTTCGCAGTTAACACCCACTTTTTGCCGAAATTCTTTTCATATTCCTAGAGTTTTTGGAGGGTTTTTAGTAAAACTTCCATTTTGCGGAACTATAATTTTCGCGGTAGACACCCAAAAAAATTTGTTCCCTTAAGGAACAATCATGTGGTCGTAATATTTGAGAAAAAAGGAAAATCCACCGGGAAGTTTTGAAACCACAACCGATTTGTAAATGCTCTAAAGTAGGTTTGAAGGTTCGAGTTTTAACGCTAGACTCGAGGCTCTGTCGATCCAAAAGTTCAAAAATAGTCCAATAAGGCTCAGAATATAGCCTGGAAGTCTGTCAACCCCTCCCAAATCGAAATATTCGATTAAGTTGAAGAGATAATCCAAACTCGACTTTCTCGCCAGAACTTTAAATCTTGAAAAACGTTAAAATAACCTGAATTCTCATTCTATTTCTGTCTATTTCGATCATGATTGTACCTTAATACCTCACAAATAAAATGCTCACAATTCTAACCTGGTACACCACTGGGGGCCCATGAATCGTGTTCCGTGTTCCTATATGACGCACGGGCCACTGGGTGGCCCATAGCTTTGTAAAAGATTTTAACAGTTTTCGCGCCAAAATACAATGACATGGTTTTGAATAATGATTTTGAGATAAATTTCCCGTAACCTGCAAAAAACCGCTTTTCGATATCTTGTTCACAACTAGAATTATAAATTTTTAATGTTTGTTGTGAATTTACTCAGGCTAAATCTGTAAGGGAAAAATTGCTCAAAAATTAGGACAAAATATCACTTTACTCAGATTCTTAGAAAGCTTTTGACATGAAATTTTTTTTACCCGGTCAGTAATTCAATTTTCTAAATCATATTCAAAGTTCAAGGCGTAAAGCAAATGCCTTTTACTCTATTTCTTTATTCAAAGTCAAAAATTTTGCCTTTCCGAAAAAAAATCTGCCGATTTTTCGGTCACGTGACCAGGTGTCAGCCATATTTAAAATCTTTTTTTTAGTATTTAAAAACCCCTATTACATGTGAAAAAAGAGGTATTACTTATCGTGATATCTTTTATCAATCACTTTCTATTGCAATTTTAGTGAAGCCAGTCAAAAATCAAATTTTTGTTCGCGTCATATAGCCGTGAAATCATGCGTCCGGAAAGGGTTAATACCTCACAAATAAAATGCTCACAATTCTAACCTGGCACACCCCCCGTAAATACACTACACATTTTTGTTGGGAAAAGTAACTCAAATTTTTAAAGGTGAGAACAAACTTTTTCTCGGATGAGGCATATTTTAGGACTGGAGATTTTCCCGAATAGCCATCATTGAATTGCTAAGGCTGACTTAAAGGACGCGGTTGCAAACACAGATCACTTTTAAGCTTTCTCCAGCAAAAAAAGTGAAGCAAAAATTTGACTTTTTAAATTTCGTGCCGATGGATAGGATCTAGCATTTTAATTGTTTTCGGAGCACGAGAAAGTAAGCGGCAAAAGCTATTTTGCATCTCAGAGGCCGCAGATCTGAATCATTGGTTACGAATTAATTTTTATTCACGGAATTGATGATAAATATATTATGTAAATTGCAAAATAGTAAAAAATAACATTTAAAATTTCAAAGTGCTAAAAATAAACAATAGTTTGTACAAAGAAACATCGAATGAATAACATGATCGGCTGACAACAACCTTTGAATTTTATGGGATTGTTTTAAGTTAGTTTTCGACAAAAGTCTAAAATACGAGCTCGAAACATTGAGGCCGAGTTGTTGACAGTGTAAGGGACAATTAAACGAATTCACGAGCTAAGGCCAACTCCTTCAAAATCTCTTAGGCTTTTCATGATAACCAAAGCAGCCAGGGCGCAAATTTTTGGCACTGATCAATCAAATTCAAGCGTTCTTCAGTAAAAAATTAATTTATTATATTGAAGAACAAAACAAGAAGAAAGAGAAAGTTTGTTCGTCGAGAAATCTCAAGGATTTTCAGGATTTTCCTGGATTATATTCCATTTCTGAGCAGCTGCAAAGCAACGCTCCAGTTCTTTTTTGATATTTGCATTGTTGGAGTCAGCAATTTTCAATGCCATCAGAATTTCGAACAGCTCATCCTCGATGAGAGGAGACGCGACATCTTTACTGGCTTCTAACATGTTTGCAACAACGTACAAACCACGGTGACGAAGTTCCAAATTCTCTGATGATACCAGATATTTGAAAATTTCCAAACACGATTTGACTTTCATGACCTCCTTGCAGATGTCAGCATCAGAGGTTAGAATAGCGAGAGTACCTGAAGCAGCGCGTGAAAGTTCAGGTGGATCTTCTCCACAATATAAAGTTACCAACTTCACTCGCTCACAGTCATCTTGTTCTTTGTAACGTTGGAATGCTTGTTCGTTCAAGACGAGATTACACATACATTCGGTGGCTGCTTGTTTGATTTCATCATCTTCTTCAAACATGAGGGATTCGACTGCTTGGAAGCCTTTCTCTTTCATAATACGTCGTCGCACCTCATCACTCATTGACGCAAGGTTCGTCAAAGCCATCAAACCTTCAAATTTGATTAACGGCTCCTCCTGGAAATGCAACATTCTTACCAAAGGTCGAACGACTTCCATACAACGCTGTCCTGAAAAAGCAAGTCTTGGATCGCTTGTTATTCCGATTTTCGCCAAAGCTTGAGATGCGAGAGTTATACCTTTGGGAGTGTTTTTGTCGGCGAGCGGTAAGAGAGTTTTCACGCCACCTTGTGCTACCACGATTCCACGATGTTCAATTTCAACCGTAACTGCATTAAGAATACGCGCCAACATTTCTCTAGTGTTTTCACTTTTAATGTCAGTGAAATTGACAAGGGCACTTATCAGTCCTTTCTTCATTAATTTCTGAATACGTTTCTTGACGTAATCGTCCTCGTCTTTTTCGTGCTTTTTGGGCAAAGGTTGTTTGGCATACTCTGCAATTGCCTCGAGCTCGGGGTTTTTCTCTGGTTTATCATAAGCATTGGTCAGGTTGACAAAAGTACTGCAAATCCCATACATGATGGTCGTGTCTCCCTTCTTAGCAAGATCGAGAAGAATATTGAGAGCGTCGGCATCATTGACTAAGATCTCTTTCACATCCGCATCAAGAGTAAGGTAGGCTAACCCTTCTGAAGCCCATTTACGCAACTCGAAAGTTTTGCCATCTGAACTGGTTAAGAACTTTCGGCAGCTGGCATACAATTTCTCTGGACCTTCAGCATCTAGAATTTGCTGCTTGATGTCGTTGCCTCCTTTCATACAAACTTTGCAAATAGCGACTAACCCACGCACTCTAATCCCTGCATCAGTTGAAGAGGCAAGCGCTTGTAAAATATCTAAACCGGTATTTGCGATGGTAGAACAAATTGTCTTATCAGTGGCACCCAATGCAAGAGCTTCAGCAGCTAATCGTTGTGCTAGTTCGTCTTCGCGACAGCAGATTATCATTAGCTTACTGATGTTGTCATTGTTCTTTGCGATATCATTCCCGAACTCACGAACAGCCAAAAACAAACAAGACAGAGCGACTAATCCTTGAATGTTACTCATTTCGTTTTGTGAGTTGATAAAGGTATCGATTATATCCTGTGCTTGTGATTTGAACATAGCTTCGTCCTTCTCGAAATGTAAAATTTGTTCGTGAATAGAGGAGAGGGCGACAGAAACGTGGACGTACGTATCACTGTTCACGCTGAGTGGACTTGTTTTCTCTGCCATCGGGTAGCAACTGAAAGAAGCTAACTCTAAAAGCTTTTTGATCCCTCTATTAGTAAGGATGAAATCACTGACAGCTTTATGGAAAGAAATACATTGAATGAATGAGTCGACCACAGCATCTCTGGAATCACTCGGTAATGATGGTTCAGCGATCAACGAGACCAAAAACTTCAAGATATCAGTGTACTCTGGCATGGATGCGAGGATGCCGCTGATTTTCGCTTTGTTCTCTCGTATCAACATATTTTTATGAGCATCTTCGGCTTTCAGTTGATTTTGACGAGCAACATAATCGATGATAGCTTTCATTTGGATGATAATCAAACTCAAAGTGTGTCTGGCGTGCTCAACACTTGAGGAATATTTCAACAAACGCTCTCTCATTTGATTGGCCGGAAATCGATGAAGGAATTGAATGGTAGAAGAATAATTGTTCTCGCAATATCCATGCAGAATTTTCATCAGAGTGCTCGAGTATTCCGCGCTCGTCGATAAAATTGCCATTAGTTTATCAATGTAGCCTCCCTTCATAAGGATTTCACGAGGTCCTGACTGATGAGAATAGACAACAAGATTCTTCAACGCTTGAGATTTTCGCTCCTCTGTTTCTGTAGAGCTTGTGATTGCTTCCATCATTTGGTTGATCATTCCAGGAGTGGATCGACTCTCGCTGACTTTCTCTTGTGCTTTCTTCGTTATTCGTCGATAGGCTTCTTGGACAGCCGTGTTTTTAGGTTCGATTTGGATTAATCGTTTAATATCCTTAAATGCTTGTTCTGTTTGACCTAATCCCTCGCTGGCTTGAAATCTGGAAATAAATTGAATTGGATTTTTACTCAGCATGTTGAAACGAAACCATTAAAATTAGATGACATTCCTTTCTTTATTCAGTCAATGAATATTGAATAGCTATAGTCTTAAAAAATCCAAGAGATTTAATCTATCTTGCGAAGTTTTATGCTATTGTTAATGTAGTTAAAATGAGCTTCAGAGATCAAGTAATTTATTCATGAAAATCATTTTGGAATCTCCCTATTCGGCAAAACTTAGTCCTTTTCAAAACTGTACACCTAAAGTAGTTTTTCTTGAATCAACTATTTCTTAATTTTTACTAAACCGTCGCCATTTTGCATAATCGGCACTTTTTTTCAATTTCAAATCGTGGGCCCTGACCATGGTGCAAAAAATCAGGAAAAGTTAATGCGGCAATAGCGAGAAAAGCTGGTAAAAGACGGACAAACGGGCGACAGTTAATTAAGAGAATCTCCTGGTACCCTTAAGGGAAGAAATTTTCGCGGGGAGAAAATTTCGCGGTTTTCGCGGTTTTTGGCTAAAACCGCCAAATTATGTTCCCGCGAAATTTTACAAAATTGTCAATCCGCGAAATTAAATTCCCACGAAATTTAGTAAATTCTACATTTATTCTGAAAATTGTTAAAACCCATAGGAAAATTAAAGAGATTGTATTGAAATCTTATGAACCGTGAAATTAAGTTCCCGCGAAATTTCTTAAATTTTATTGACCGCGAAATTAAATTCCCGGGAAATAAATTTTTTCAGCCATCCGCGAAATTAAACTGCCGCGAAAATTTCTTCCCTTAAGGTAGGCCCAAAAAACCCCTTAAGGAAAATCGAGCAAAACGAACGATTGAAAGCACACTTATATTTCATCGTAAAAACTGTTAAGAACCTTTTTTTGATGAGAATGAGATAAGCAAGTACTCTCGGGTACCCAATAGCCGGGGGGATTGGAATAACCTGGGGGGTTGGAAAAAATCTCAACACTTAATAAGCGAGGGGGGGTGTTGGAATAAAGATGTCATGGGTGGAAATTTTTTGAAAAGGAGGCTAATACAGCAGAATTAGGACAAAAGGGGGAACTTTCAAAACATTTTCCCAAAAATTAATAAGCGGGGGGGGGAGGGTTGGAATAAGAATGTCCTGGGTGGAAAATTTTCGAAAAATTAATTAGCGGGGGGGGGGCGGTTATTAGGTACCCAAGAGTATACCGTGAGTATCACAGCTCAAATTAATATCGACCTGTGAAGTATAGTTAACGTTGTATGACTTATATATAGTCGTAGATACTGGGGTGATTAAATATTTCAGCGTGATTTCCCTATTGACGATAAAAGGTGATTTTCCCCAAAGCTCAAAAAATCCATATTAGTCACTTTTTGGCCCAAATTTGCCCAAAAAATTATTTTTCTCCATCAGAATATAAGAATTACCATTTTACATTATTGTGCGAAAAATCAGAAAAAATCGCGAGAAATGCTCTTTTGGGGCCGTCCACATAGGGACCATCCATATAGTACGTACACAGTGAAGGGGGTTTAGTAAAAGCGTATGTCTAATGTTTGAATGACGTCATTTCTATTGTTCTCTGCGTACAAGGGGGGAGGGGGTGTCAAATATTTGGAAAATTGTTGCGTACGTACTATATGGATGACCCCATAGTACTAGGGTGGGGCGTCAAATGTCAAAGTCAGAAAATTCAAGATGTAGTGTTTTTTTATGAAAATTTAACCTATTGTGAGGCATTCTGCGCAATTTTTAAGGTCAGAAGTTCAAAATTGGCCGAACCCCCTGGGGGTACTGATTCGCACTACAGGCAAAAATTGGAAAAAATGGCATTTTCTGGCCTTTTCAGGCCTGTAAATATGTCATTACTATTGCAAATCTTATTTTTTTCACTTGCTGTACTAAATTTTATGAATAAACAACAAAATAATCATATTGGATTGAAAATTGTGCCCATTAGAGCCCTAAAAGAGCCGTTTTAAGCCAATTTTGGGTAGCAAAATGCTTTTTAAGGCCAATTTTGCAAGCTCATAAACTTTAAACTGATTGATTCACATGCCTGAAATTTTCAGAGATGGAAGTCTTCAATAAAGTCTTTAAGCAAAATGAATTTCAAGTTTTTCACTGTTTTCAAAAAATCATAATGGCGTCTTCAAAATTCGCTTTTTAGCAAAAAAGTCATATTTCTCAAAAAATAGCATTTTTTAAGGCAAGCTTCTACAAACTGAGTTTAAATGCTGACAGAAATTTTTTTTTCAGTGATAGTATACTGGAGAGACTCCAGGGAAATCAAAATCATTTGGGTCTGGGATGCGTCTATGTCCGCCATTATGGAAATAAAATTCCTGCTAAGAGCCATTTTTCAGGCCAAAAACCCAAATTTGGACTGAAAAAATCTCTAAAATGTCAATAGACATGGGTCCAAATTTTCTTGCAGTGATAGTATTCTGGAAATACTACAGGAAAATCAAAGTCATCTGGGCTTGGGATTTGGGTATATCCCCCATTTTGGAATTGAAATTCCTGCTAAAACGCAATATTTCAATCAAAAATCCAGTTTTTGACTCAAAAAATCTTAAAAATGGCAATAGACATGAACCTAAAATCTTTTTGCAGTGATAGTCTTCTGGAAATACTCCAGGGAAATCAAAATTGTTTGGGTTTAGGATTTGGGTATATCCGCCATTATGGAATTGAAATATGTGTTAAAACTGGCTAAAATACAACGTTTCAAGCAAAAGCCCCGTTTTTGAATAAAAATTGCTCTAAAATGACAATAGACATGGACCCAAATTTTTTTGAAGTGATAGTATTCTGTGAATATTCCTGGAAAAACAAAATCATTTCAGTCTGAGATTTGTTTACATCCACCCTTATGGAAATGAAATCTCTGTTAAAATGCTATATATATTTCCATCCGATACATCATAATTGACTAAATATTTTGTATATTATATTAAGCAAAGAATGTGAATTTACAATCCTTTAATTTAGAAATACTAGTTGAAATATATTATTTAAAAAATCCCATTTCACTCAACAATTCTTTATAGCCCACTTACATTTCCATTTTCAAGACTTGTTTCGTCAAAAAAAGATTGAATTTTAGCTTGAAATATTATATACATTTTAAAACTAGCTTCAGTTTAAAAATTGCGGTCCCAGAAGCATGTTATACCTGAATAGTTTTTACCCCTAGAGTATTTACAGAACACTATCACTGCAAAAAGATTTTAGGTTTATGTCTATTGCCATATTAGAGCAGTTTTTAAGTCAATATGGGATTTTTGCTTGAAATGTTGCAATTTAGCCAGTTTTAACACATATTTCAATTCCATAATGGCGGATATACCCAAATCCTAGACCCAAACAATTTTGATTTCCCTGGAGTATTTCCAGAAGACTATCACTGCAAAAATATTTGGGTCCATGTCTATTGTCATTTTAGAGCAATTTTTATTCAAAAACGGGGTTTTTGCTTGAAACGTTGTATTTTAGCCAGTTTTAACACATATTTCAATTCCATAATGGCGGATATACCCAAATCCTAAACCCAAACAATTTTGATTTCCCTGGAGTATTTCCAGAAGACTATCACTGCAGAAAGATTTTAGGTTCATGTCTATTGCCATTTTTAAGATTTTTTGAGTCAAAAATTGGATTTTTGATTGAAATATTGCGTTTTAGCAGGAATTTCAATTCCAAAATGGTGGATATACCCAAATCCCAAGCCCAGATGACTTTGATTTTCCTGTAGTATTTCCAGAATACTATCAGTGCAAGAAAGTTTGGACTCATGTCTATTGACATTTTAGAGATTTTTTCAGTCCAAATTTGGGTTTTTGGCCTGAAAAATGGCTCTTAGCAGGGATTTTATTTCCATAATGGCGGACATAGACCCATCCCAGGCGCAAATGATTTTGATTTCCCTGGAGTATCTCCAGTATACTATCACTGCAAAAAAAATTTCAGTCAGCATTTAAACTCAGTTTGTAGAAGCTTGCCTTAAAAAATGCTATTTTTTGAGAAATATGATTTTTTTTTGCTAAGAAGCAATTTTTGAAGACGCCATTATGATTTTTTGAAAACAGTGAAAAACTTGAAATTCATTTTGCTTAAAGACTTAATTAAAGACTTCCATCTCTGAAAATTTCAGGCATGGGAATCAATCAGTTTAAAGTTTATGAGCTTGCAAAATTGGCCTTAAAAAGCATTTTGCTACCCAAAATTGGCTTAAAACGGCTCGTTTAGGGCTCTAATGGGCACAATTTTCAATCCAATATGATTATTTTGTTGTTTCTTCATAAAGTTTAGTACAGCAAGTGAAAAAATAAGATTTGCAATAGTTTTGACATATTTACAGGCCTGAAAAGGCCAGAAAATGCCATTTTTTCCAATTTTTGCCTGTAGTGCGAATCAGTACCCCCAGGGGGGTTCGGCCAATTTTGAACTTCTGACCTTAAAAATTGCGCAGAATGCCTCACAATAGGTTAAATTTTCATAAAAAAACACTACATCTTGAATTTTCTGACTTTGCCCCAAAAATGACTGTTGACGCCCTACCCTAATAGTACGTACGCACTAAGGGGGGAGGGGAGGGATCAAAGGAAAATGTACGTATGCAGAGAAAAAATTTTCATAGCCCTTTTTCGCTTGTTATTTTGTCGACTTTTTACGCTTGTTATACGCATCAAGGAAAAGAAAAAGTTTCTTGATAAACATTGAGTTTCATGTATGAAATGAAAGTCCGAACCAAACGATTTGAATTTGAAATTTTCTTCAACCCAGGGGGGGGGGGTGAGTGAATGAAAATGTGCGTACTTACCAGAGGGGGTATAGCCATTTGCGTACGCTTGCGTACAGGGGGGGGTACTCGGTTTTCAACATTTTAGTGCGTACGTACTATGCGGACGGCCCCTTTTCCCTAAAAATGACATAAGGGAATTTCCCTAAATAAGAAAATCCCGAATTTTACGGCCAAAAAGAATTTTCCAAAAAAATTGCTTGAGCCACTTTTTAGAGAACCTTGCCCTCCATCTTTATGCAAAAAATCAGAAAAAACTAATGAAATAATTTCACACAAAGTCCAAAAAACCCCATTTTTAGGCACTTTTTGGCCCAGTGTGCAAAAAAAAAAACAGAAAAAAATAATGAGCCAATCCCGAGAAAAGCTGGTAACAAACGAACGAACGAACCTCAGTTCAATTTTTGATTTTGAGCGTTAACTAAGAAGTGGGTTGTGATAAAATACTATTATTATCCATATATAGGTCATTAAGTAAGCCATTAAAGATTCGAACGGCGGGCGGTATTGAAAGGTTCTATGACTCAATAGTCATTCCCGCGCTGAGAAGACTAGGGCGTCGTGCTTCAGAGGGCTGAAATATCATTACCGCCCTGGTTATAGGGCGATAACGTAATTTGCGGCCCGCTTAAGGAACTTTATTGAAGTCGTTGCATTGAAGCGGTGAGACTAAACCGACGTCAGAAAAAAACACTTTTTGATCATTTGCGGCCCGCTCGCAAGGGTACTCAAAACTTGTTGAAGTCATTGCATTGAAGCGAAAAGACTTGGTTGACGAGCTAGAAAAAAACGTTGTTTGAATTTCCGATATGGATAATAATAGTAATAGCGTTAAGCTTTCGTTCGTTGTTGTCATTAATTCTGCCCTTGCAGTTTGATTATTCGCCCGATAGTGTCATTTGGGCCCGACGCAAAGCGGAGGGCGCAAATGGCACTAGAGGGCTAAAAATAACAACAACGACCTCAAACTGAACGCTATTGTTATATTTAAACAATTTCCCGCCCAAAGTGACCGAGAAGTTTTTGTAGTTTTAATTTTTTAAAGGGAACTCAACACATTTGTCAATTTCATTTTTTTCCTGATTTTTGGTAATAATCAGTGTAAAAACGAGAAAGAAAGTATATACAGTCCGATTTCTCGAATAAAAATCACGAAAAATCTCTTAACTTCAGTTTTTGATTCTCAAAAAATTTCAATTTTTCAGCAAGTGGGACCATCTGACCATGCCCTATTCCATTTTCTATATCAAAATACTTCGAAAAAACCTAAAAAACATTTACGTTAAGGGGCGGAACCTCATGCGACCATTGGGTACCCCGAGACCTAGTAAGCCACTTAATTTCGCTCCAAAACAATTGGAAAGGTTAATCATTCTACTTATCCTTGGTGAAAAAATAAACTGTTAGCCACCAAAAATACTCATTTTATTAACATAATTGTCAGCCACTTTGAAAATGTCACAAAACAGGCCTTTATTTTTGAACACGATCATAACAATAATCCAACAATGGCGACCCCGTCAAATGCTTCTAGTCTACTTCACTGGACACTGTGTCACAAAAAATTATCAAAAGCAAAGTTCAGTCCAAAGTAGACTCCAGTTTAGGCCAAATTTTGTAATAATTTGCGAAATGGTATCAAAAAAGTTTTTGTTCGCTCAATCATCTTTAAATTGGTAGTAAAATGACCGATAAATGTAGTTAAAATGTCAAAAGCACGTTGTTGGACAGGTTCACTTTCTTTTGTCAGCGTTGATCTGGAAACCGAATAAAAGAACCTAATACAGAAAAGCAAATTGTTCTAATTTCCAATGGCATGACATTTCAATCTTTTGTGTTCTTATTGAATAACTTTCTTCAGAATGAAGGAAAACTCAAGATACAATTTTCACAAAGTTACAAAAATGTAAGATACAATTCTTACCTTCTAAACAGAGCTTTTACGTCACTAGGATATTGGCCAACAACAACATTAGCATCATTAAATGCCGCTTGAAAATTGTCCAATTTCAAATGACAAGCTGCTCTGTTTCTGTACAACACATTTTTGTCTTCTTTTTCCAAACACAGCGTCAACGCAATGGAATAATCTACAACTGCCTTCTCAAAATTGTTTGATTTAAAGTGATCATTTCCAGATTGTTTGTAGGGTTTCCAGTCTTCGTTATCTGTATTATTTGTTACCATTTTTGCTTATTAACTTTTACTATAAAATAACGAAAACAAATGACCGTTAAACATAGATTTATTAGATTGATGCTTACAAAATTCTTAATCATTGTGATCGCGTCAGTATTTCATTTTCAAATTAGCTAACCTTCTTTGAAGTTCTGTAGGTTTCAAACTAAGTAGACATGCTGTTTAAAAAGTTAATTAGCAATTTTTGTCAATAGCTGTCAAAATCCTAATGTAATTAGATTTTATTCTTCTCCAAAGAAAAGATTTAAAAAGCCATTTAAAGTGATTTAATCATCCCTTTCTTTCTACATTGTTAAAAACTAAATATTTTACAAATCCTATTCATAGACAGATTTTTCTAAAGGGCAGGTCCAGCTGACTAATTCGTCTTCTTTAAACCACAAGTTGATTTCTTTTTTGGCAGATTCAACAGAATCACTGCCATGAATAATATTTCGGCCAATGTCAATAGAAAAGTCACCGCGGATAGATCCTGGTTTTGAAGCTAATGGGTTAGTCTCGCCCATCATCTGTCTACCTTGTTTGACAACATCTTTTCCTTCCCAGACCATTGGAACAACTGGACCGGATCCAATGAATTCAACAAGTCCATTGAAAAATGGTTTACCAGCTAAGTCTCCATAATGTTGCTTCAAAAGATCTTCGCTTGCTTTCATGAATTTCATTCCGACAAGTTTGTATCCTCTTTGCTCAAATCGTTTGATAATCTTTGCAACAAGTCCACGAGCAACACCATCAGGTTTAACCATAACAAATGTACGTTCCATTTTGAGAGTTGGCTAGTCTAGAAAAAAAGAAAAAAAAAAGAATGAGGAAATCCCTTCCAAACTGAAATTTTCTTCTAGTTTTGTAATTTGTTAACTCAAATGTTTTTTTACTACTGGACATAAAAGTACACAAGGGTTGATGGGATAATGTGGAAATAGAATAATTTTTGTTTCATTCTTGTTTTACTGTTTATTGAAAGTTAGAAGCCTCTTGAGGATTGATTTCCTTAATTCCATTAATTTTTGTGCCCCTTTAATTCCGCGCAGAATATGCGCGAATATAAACGCGCGTGAAATAGGCCTATTTTCGCACACTGGCCGCGCGAAAATTAAAGGGTGCCCGAAATCAGTAATCGTTCTGAGCGTGTAGAAATCTCATCTTAGGACTCTTTTAATAAAATGGGACCTCGATTCATGGTAAATATACCTATGGGGTGTAAAATCTAGCTTGAATACACACTGAAAGTGTAAAACTCTTAAAATGGTAAAAAAAACTCAGAAAGTATCCCATAAATTGTAAAATGCGCGAAAATTTAAGGATGCACAAATATTCTATTTTACAAGCTGCGCGAAATTAAGGGAATTTAAGGTATCCCAAAATTGAGATACTTTAATCGTAGAAATTTTATTTTAGCGGGACCAATTTTAGCATATATTAGCGAGTCAGGTAAATCTTGATTTTTTTGAATTTATTAATATTTTAGCGAATCACAATTTCTAAAAACTTTGCGTGGATAAATTTTAGCGAGGGCAATAAAAAAATTTAAAAAAGTTTCATCCTTTTCTTACGAACAAAAAAGCTGTAAAATTTACAAACTTTGCGACAATTAATATTAGCAAGCCAAAAAAAACTAGTAAGTCAATGGACATACAGAAATTTTTTCTGTGCGCAAGGGTCAAATCCACCTGAAAATATGAAACGGAAGGAAGATGTTGTGTTATTGATATAGAATAAACCAATGTAATATTTTTTAATACAAATATCCATGTAGTCACGTCTTTGTAACACATTTATTGACCGGAAATGGAAAAACTTGGAAATTTACTAATAATTTACTAATATGTATATTTGATTGTCAATGGACAGAAAGTGTAATTACACAAATTATTGTGGAAGTGAACCAGAGTGAACACTTAAAACAAATGTTTGGGAAATCCAAAAGGCAACTTTTGTAAAAAATTTAAATTTTTTTTGAATATCAAGGATTGTTTTGGACTATAAAGTCTTTTGTACTTTAAACAGCAGATAAAATAAACTTTAAAAATAACTTAAACCTGGCTGCTGGAACTCAGGAAATTCTGGAGCTTTTTTAACACTTGGTATTTTACTGATCAGTCTGTTTTTCAACTATTTAATGCTGATTTTAAGCATAACTGCTGTCACTGTAAGCTTGTTATCAATTACTTATCGATCACAGCCAATACACCGTTTAGGAGTCTCGCCTCCTCCACCCTGTTCCACCGTGAAAACGGTAGGTAAAAATGCGCACTTTAGTACTGTGGAAGATTAGAGGAATGTAAACATTGTCAATTTTTTTCTTTCCCTTAAAAAGAATGATTTATATATTTGAACATGATATCAATGATAATTTTATGGATCTCTCCTGAAAATTTCACAAAAATTCATCTAGAGGAAACGAAGTTATGATTAAAAGAAGTTCTTTACCTACCGTTTTTCTGCTGGGTTTCCTTATGAAAACAAAATTTTTACCTACCGTTTTTTTACGCTCTACCCCGTAGTTTATCGCGATCACTAAAATCAAAACAATGGAAAATTGATTGGACGCGTGCGCAGTCGACACTACTAAACGGTGTAATATCAATTGTATCGATTAACTATGCCTGGTCAATAGCATTTACAGCCCTTAAAAAATATGTCCCGAAAAAGACAAATTTAATAAGTAAGATCCTTTAAAATTAACGCCAAATTTTATGAACTCTCTCCCCTTTTCTTTTTACACAGTGGGACACAAAATTTTGAAAACTATTTATTTATTCTGCTTCACCAGCAAAAAAGCGCGCATTGTTTCTATGATATCAAAGAAACAATATCTTTAATTTTCAGTAACTTTCATCGTGAATAAGCAACAGCACATGTCCAGTAGTGTGTTGTAACTAGACCAAGCAATCATATAAAATCAAAGATTGTTAATATAATGTTCCTCCTGTCCAAAGGTTAAAGAGTGAATATTGAGGACACATTTGGAAGAACACAACTATATACTTGAGATTTGTATCTCACAAGATAATTGCTTAAATTAGAGAAGAAAGTTGCAGCAATGATGGAAAATAAAGAACCCAAACACATGGTCTGTTTCTCAGTTGTACAAATTAACATTTTTATCCACTTTAATGTTGAATCCACTTAATACCAGAGTAAGAGTCATCCAAAAAGTTTTGATTGAGATAAAATTGAGTTTATTCCAGTGTAACAGTAACAAATGGCCAATGGATCCTTGAATACTTACTGAATGTTCTAGAAATATCTTGAGCGACAAGCGTCCGCGGCCTTGACACGTCTGTAAGAGGATCATTTTAGTGGCCTTTGTTATTTTTATTACACCCCTCCTTCATCATCATGTCTGTCCATGCTTCACCGCAGTGCTCTTTTTTACACCCCGCCCATAGATCCCCCCGCCCAACCTCGTTCGCCCTCCCTGTGTGTGTATTATCAGCTTTTTATCAGCAGGGGTCGGGCTCAAATCGTCGAATTGATAAAGCATCCGGGATGACCATCCGGCTGTCGCACTAAGCATCCGGCCGTTGAACCGGAATGAGCAGCCGGCCGTCGAACCGATCATCCGGCCGTTGGAATGAGTATCCTAATAGCGCTAGATAATACCTAGACGATCCTATCGTCTACACAAGATCACTAAAAAGGGAATAGTTTAGGAGAGGCGTGATAAATTCGGGTGGAGTAAGCAGTGGCGGAGATGTTTACAGTCTTCGAAACTCTCCCGCCGATTTTTTCCGTATACCGCCATAACGCCATACCGCCATTTTTCCCGCCTTTATTATCACTGTAACGGACGATAACATCGTCTAGATAATACCGAAAGAATCTGAGGAACTAGAAGTCTAAGAATGGTCCAGAATATAGCCTGGAAATCTATAAACCCCTCCCGAATTGAAATATTCGAATAAATTTATCAATTTGCGCCCAAAACAAAAGCGACTTTTTTTCGCCCGAACTTAAAATTGCTGAAAATTTCCAAAATCTGAAACATCATATTATTTTCAATGAATTTCAGATTTGGAAATATCATATTCATATTTTCAAGATATTTCCAGGATAGGAAATCTCTTATTTCGCCCAGTGGGTAAGGGTACCTTTTCACTGTTTAACTCTTTAAGAGCTGCACTGTGCAAGCTGCAAGGGTCCGATTTTGAAAGCCAATTTTTTGGCGGCACATGTCGTCGTTTGGAAATCGAGTGCCCCACCCTGAAATACACGGGGACGAGGTTTGCCATACCCCAACTTTTCTCACTTTTTTCCCAGACGGGAAAACTGAAATAAAGGGCGGCGGGGTTTAATATAATCAGGGGTTTGATATAATTCGATATTTACGATACCTCGTGTTTTTACCGGACTAGAGAGAATTCCTATTGTTAATTTCGCCTTAGCGAAAGTATTACAATCAGCATTCTGCGGCAGCGGTGAGGAAAAAAATTAGAAAACGAAAGTACTCGATACGGTGGACTGACTCACTAAATTTAATTTACAAATTATGCGCTCGTATAACCACGGACGATTTTCGCAGGTTTTCTTTGGATTACGTCCTCATATATATCTTTGTTGTGTCTTTAGTCTTTTTCTTTATTTTCTCATAAGCATATACTTTATAAGAATCAAATTAATAAATCTTGATAGACGGTGATATACCCATCGGTTATTAGTTCTTACAAAGTAAACAAGGGATGGCACACAATATGAGCATATTAATTTTTCTTATAAGCATATACTTTATAAGAATCAAATTAATAACTCTTGATAGACGGTGATATACCCTTCGGTTATTAGTTCTTAAGAATTAAACAAACATTGTTCTTAAATTGGTTAATTTTTTTTATCGATTTTGAGCCTCGTTGTTCTTATAAAATTGTTTCATCAAGGCTCAATGTAAAGTAGATTTCAGATTAGCTTCTATCTCTACTTCTTGTTTTTTCCCATGCAGTTTAAACTTTAGGCGAAATTTTCGACTTTAAGTCGTCTTGTTCGATTTGCTTTTTTTTCGGTTTTCTATATAGCGCAACCCTACGTTTCTGTTATAGATAGGGTAATATACCTAGGGCGTTAAGGGACGGGACTTCTTTTTCTTCTGTACTAATAGCTCCTGCTTAAGAAGCCATTTTAACATTTTTTTTTATTATATACATACTATACATATATGATCTGGTTTATATTTTTGCTCTATTTCATTTCAACATTGCTCCTTTGGCGGGTATTAGGTTTGCAGGATGGCGGATGTTGTATATACCCCCTTTGAATTTTTCAAGTCGGAAATTCTCCAGTCCAGTTACATTGCAGAAAACTTTTGAAAATTTTCATTGTATAATTACGTGACGGTGAAACTTGAATAACAAAAGTTTGATATATTTTCTTCTTCGAGTGGCCCCAGACCTTAAGGAAAACTTGTCCGTGAAACCTTTTTGTCGATGACGATTAAACTTTTTTGAATTAAAAAAAAAAACAGGATGACGCACTGATGGCATACCCTGGCGGTACCAGAGGCTAAGTTTTCAGCAAAAATATTATTGACGATATTTATTAGAGCTGTGATAATTTATGTAAGATCAGGGCAGACATGTGGTCAAATTATTTACTTTTGCGTCGGAAATCTTATAGATTCCAGAAAGGATTATCCTCATATTATGTTCGGGGTGTAAGAGATTGAGTTAACTGTAACGAGCTCTTTTTTTCGTCGGCTTTTGGATCATCGACAAAGCTTGAGAGCGCAATATTCGTTATATTATAAATAATAAAATTCAAATTGACCTATATACCCTCGAGGAAACGGAAATAATTGAAATTAGTAGAGATAACATAACAGACAGACAGTAAAAGCAAAAAGCATAATTTTTGTAATAAACATGTTTCTGTTCAAGAAGATCTCGAAGAAGGAAAAGCAAGAGGAAACTGAATTATACGTCGAACTTGCAGACACTATTCCTGTGGAAATATTTCATAATCTTCGGTTTCATTCAAACAGACCAAAGAAATCAGACTTTGCAGTAGAGGTTGGTTTGCGAAATTCACTTTGCAATGTTGTGGTAAAA
Organism: Clytia hemisphaerica; assembly: GCF_902728285.1. Taxonomy (NCBI): domain Eukaryota; kingdom Metazoa; phylum Cnidaria; class Hydrozoa; order Leptothecata; family Clytiidae; genus Clytia; species Clytia hemisphaerica. The sequence continues at coordinate 562,063 of NW_027104114.1, read as the reverse complement.
GAGAAGAGAAATGAGAACATTGTAGGAATGGCTCGATTGGTAGGTGATGGAGGAATATTCTGCGCCATTGTTGGTGTCCGAGTTTTACCTGTTTACGAAAAGAACAAAAAAGTAGAGACGATGTTGATGAAGAAAATGATGGAATATATCGAACATAACATTCCAAAAACGTGTTTTATTACAGTAGTGGTATCCAAAAAGAAGTCCGTTTTTTATAAAAAATTTGGTTTTATGGAGAATAGTACATTGAACAGAATTGGGATGTTCTATAATAAATGAAAATGGAACGTTTATATTCCTCTAAAAATTTTGTGGTTTTGTATCTATTTACAAATATTTACAGTTACTAATATGTTACACTACCTTGTGCCACGTTTTTAGAATAAAAAAAAACTATCTAAAAACACAACCAGAATACGAGACAACCCTATATATAACTAGAGCCTTAACAAGATACACTACACTTGCACTTATTCGGCCAATTACTTTTCCAGGGTGGACAGGGTTATTTTATTGTTTGACAATTAATAAAAAAGTTCAACGAATGAATGCATTAAAACAGCCGTTCTGGTAGGAAAAACTAAAGACACATAAATAAGAAAGTGTTAATGCTAAAAACAAAAAGAGAAAAAAAAAACAAATTCAGGAAGATCGTTGAGATATTTCGAGCATAAGATCGTCATCGAAAGTATGTTGAAGATTCGACAGCAATTCATCCAGTTCTCCATCATCGTCCTCATGGGAATTCGATCCAAAGAAATCTGTGATCTTCTTCTCTGCTTCCTAAGGCAACATAAATACAGAATATCTTTTCTCAAATATTGCCATTATAAGGAAATATCTTTCAAAACGGACAATTTCCCATTCTCTTTGTGGGCCCTAACCATACTTAGAAAATTGATTTTGTATTTGAAGATATATTTAGAGCTTTTAAAGATCCCTTTTCAATCAACTCCGTGGAGTAACAATTGGTGCTATTAATGGTATGATTTTTAGTGCAATTATTGATTACATAACGAGGAGCAAAAAATTAGAACTTTCTTCTTTTTCTTGGTGTTACAAATGAAGGAAAGAGAAATTAACGGGAGACGAGTATTAAATTTACATTATCATGATGCTTTTATTGAGTGTATATATACCCTAGAAAATGATATCACCACCTAATGAGTACATTTGTTATTAATATTAGTGATGTGATATTAAAAGTCTTACCGTGCATTTGGCATCGCTTAAGCCTTTCGTGGTTCCAACACCCAGGTTCGTTAAGACGTTCAGCTTGTTTTTAATCAATGGCCTGTGAAAATAAAAATATTTCAGTAAATAATTTGCTTTTTGTATTATATTTTGCTGCAAAGTTAACATTACGTCCCTAAAACGGAGGTTTTGCTTTAGTGAGCCATATTGGTACTTTGCAACCTGGAAAAGCTTCAGATTCAATCCTAATACATTTCTCTTGAGTCTAAAAAAAATAAAATACCAAAGTTTCATTTTTAACATGGCTAATTCCTTTCTTCTTTTTTTCCTCAAAAATTAGTTTCGAAATTCCCTTGCTTTGGACTAAAACCCTCGTGAAATCAACCCCTAAAGACTGAGTATATCTGGAAAGTATAAACATAAACCAGCATACCAACTTAGTAATTCAGAGCTTTTCAGAAAATTCGAAATATTTCACAAAAAAATTGATACTAGTAAATCCTCGAATAAGCGCCCCCCTTTGAATAAGCGCCCCACAGGGAGGGGCGCTTATTCGAATATTGTTATTGATTGAATTAGATACTGAGTAGATACTTGTGTCCTAAAAAGAACGAAAGCGATTAAGAATAAAATGATAGAATTTGTCAATTGGATTTTTCGTTTTTATTTATTTCTCCTTTTTTGAAAACCTTGAAAAGCGCCTAGAGCCTGAAGCGCCCGGGACTTTGAGATTTAGGTACTAGTATTTGCACGCAGCCAGGGGCCTTGAAACACTTGTTTGTATGGATTTTGGCAAAATTATCAAAAACTAATTATTTTATGTCTTATTTAGAGACATGTTTAAGCAGTAGTTTATAAAATTTCAATCGACGTTTGAGAAACCACCAACCTCCGGTTTTGACAACTATTTGTAGGAATAAAGATAAAAGTAATGTGATTTTTCAAAGTCGTAAGATTGTTTCAATACTGATAGAATTGATGTTGGAGTTATGGCTTTGATCAAGATATTTCCAAAAATAAACTCCGTTGTCGTAGAAAAATGTGATCATTTTGATTAAAAAAAATTTGTCTCGTCGCTGGTCGCCGGTATGGAAATTTTAATGACGTCCTGTCTGATCATTTTTGACTTGAGATAAAAATAACTCTTGAAGGGACACATTTTAATAATCTTTTTCCAAACTTTAAAGAGATTTCTGCTTCCCTTTAATTTCATCGTGCTTTTAAGCCACCTTCAATATCCAATATGGTGCGTTCAGCAACAGCTTAACCGGCATGCGACGCCGGGTACCGGCTAGTCCATACTTTAATTTAGCCATAGTTAAGAGTTTAAAAGTATAAATGTTTTCTTATTCAAGCTTCATTACATTCATTAGAAATCAAAGATGTGGGTCTTTGGAAACTGTTTAGTAAGGGAAATTCATCCACTGGATCAAGTTCCTGACCATTCCCGATAAGCACGATCTCGCTGGATCAAAGCTGAGGTGAAGAAAAAGAAAAGAAAAAGAAAAATAAGTACAATCCCAGAAAGGGGGCCTAAGGGTGCATTTTCAGACTTCCAAGAGTGCACTGTAAGGGTCAAAAAGAGAAAGAATGAGAGAAAAATGCTCTCTAAAGGTGAAAAAAGTGAGAAAAAGTATTTGGGTAAAACTTTGGAAAATTTCACCATTTTTTTGCATTAGAAAGGACAAAAACCTTCCAGAAAATGCATCACAAGGGCCGAATTTTCGCCCGAATTCACAAAAATTTGCCTAAATTGTTTCTTCACTGAATCCGATTTCAAAGGCCTAACTTTGAGCCTCACATATGGTCGTTTTTAAATTGAGTGCCCCCCCCCCCCCACAAAGGTTAAACATCGTAAATTTTTCCCCCAATTTAAGAGTATAGGAATCTTAACTAAAATTTTAGGGAACCACTCATAACATAAGTTGAAAATTGCGCAATTACATTCAATTTCATTTTTTTCACTTTTTATACAGTTTCAGAACTTTGTTAATTTTCTTATGTAGGCTATAAAAGGCCTCTTCAATGAAATGTATCAACAAACACCTGACTCACAAAGCCCAATGAATTTTTTTTCAAAATTTCATGTGTTTTGCGTTTCGTTTCTCTATCTTTTTTAGAATCGGAAATAAGAACGGGTGTTGCAGGTTAATTAAGAGGTGGTTATTAAAAATCTTTCATCTGCGACCAAGACTCCTTACAGTTACATCTTCCTTTTGGATATGAAAAGAAGCAAGATTTTAAAATTTTCATTTAAGAGCTTTTTAAGTGACTAAAATTTATTAATCCATTTCCAGCTTAATGATGAGGATGTTCAATGTCACGCAATAAAACTACTTACACCAGGATTCCAATAAAGTTCTGCAAAGATGACAAGCGATGATGCAGTCATGTTCAAACCTGAAAGTAACAAAACCTGAAAGTAACAAAAACTGAGCTAAACTTTGTAAAACAAATTAGTCGGTTAAGACTTTACAAGCGGCCATAACATGAAGGTAGAGCATCCAGCTACCGTGCACAAGGTTGTGGATTCGAACCTACGGCCGTTAATAGTTTGCTTGATGCTCAGCAATTAAAGATACGAATCAAGGGTAAGTGGAAAAAATCCAGGGAAAGGACTGGCGCCCCCTACTTTCAGGTAGACAGCTAGAGAATGGAGAATAGGAAGGTCGCTCTCAAGTGTGGTCTCAAACTTACTAACAAGCTGACAAACAATGTTTAGCATACTTCTTAACTATTGATTACCGATTAAAGAGCCCTTATAAGTAAAACCATCCGGCTAAACAAAAAAAACATGACAAAAGAAGAAAATCGAAGGAAACCTGTTCCAGCAGCAGTAATTGAAAGGATGGCCAGTCGACAAGAGGCGGTGTTATTGAAGATATCCACAAGTGATTGCCGTGCTTTCGATCCTGTTGTACCACTGATCCGAATGACTCGATGTTCTATTACACAAAACGTATGGTGGAGCGGGTGAATAACGAAATCTCGAAAAAAACATTTTTAATGATACACGCTTTTTTTATAAGAACCAGTAAATTTAGGCTCAGGCTGGGTGGTTCTTAAACTATTTTTATCATATTTCTTTTATTAAGTCTTGGTCATATTCAGTTTGCTCTTAAATATTCGTTAGAGCTGAGCCTTAGATTGTTGATAATTGCTGATGATTTGTTTTTAGGTTTTGGTTAATTTTCAGCTAATAGTTCTTATAAAATTAAAAAAAAGTTTGGTTCCATCTTAGACACTATACATAGTACCTCAACTCAGCCCTCGACTCGATCCAAAGTAATGTAACATTAAGCACCCACTTTTTTGCAAAGCAAAAAATTTTTTTCTTCACCTAATTATTTTTTTCTTTCCTGTGCGCGTGCCAATAAAAACGTTAGCACCTTTCTAAAAGGGGACAGATGGACACTTAAATAAGTCTAATTATACTCTTTTTGTTTTAAACAAACAAACTCAGCAGTTTCTCCTATTGTTGAATTTGTGAATTTTTCTTTCCAATTTTCTTTTCACAATAATTGTGAAAAGAAAATTGGAAAGAAAAAAAGAGCGAAATAATTTTAAGTAGAATGAGTGTAAATGTTGCTAAAGAAATATTTCAACCGAAAGAAAACTATGATTTTCCAAAAACCAAAGTCGGAACGAGGCTAAGGTCTTGCCAAGCAAGTTGGTTCAAGAAATTTCCATGGTTACATTATGATCGAAGGTATGTAACATACAGTTATAATTTATGCTAGATATAATTACTATGGCTGATATGTATTTTGCATTGAAAAGCGTAACGATTTGGCGATTTTTTTAACTAATAGTTTTATTAATAGTCCCTAATATTTGAACTGAAAACTAAAAACCAGTTTAAATTATTAAAATTAATTTGACAACTAACATTGTGTTTTCTTTATTTTCAGCGGTGATTGTATTCTTTGCTTTTATTGCGCAACCCAATCGAAAAAGGGAACCCTTTTGGCAGAGAGGAACAAGGAAGAAACCTACATTTGCAAAGGTTTCCGTTCATGGAAGAAAGCTCCAAAATGTTTTGAAGACCATCAGAAATCGAAATGTCATCAATCAGCAGCATCTTATCATCTTGTACCTTCGGCAGATATCCAGGAATTGACAAACAAAACTTAGTTGATTCTAGACTCGCCAGGGGGGGGGGTACAGCCGCAGGGTACTAACCCATAGCCGGGTGGTGGGTGTCTAATTTGGAAATTCAAAAAAGTTAGTACCCGGTACTAATTTTGGGGTGGGGGTGGGTATATCTCCAATTTTAAGTTAGTACCCGGTACCAATTTTAGGGTGGGGTGGGTATCATTTCAATTTTTCTTCAAGTACTCAGGCCCTGAATATAGTACATTTGTTTAATTTTTTGTCTTCAACTTTCAGGAGAAAAGATTTCCTTGTTATGGCTTACAGTATCTGACAGTATTGAAAAGTTCCCCCTTCCAATTGAAGGTACTTTCCCTGCTTATATCAAGTATGTAGGGAAGTTTGGAGGTTGTTAGTTTCAATAGTTTTCAGAAAAAAGAACTGTTATGTTTCTATCAATAAAGAATTATTTTATTCAAATTCATGGGTACTTTCCCTACTTTCTAAGAGGAGAATTTTATGACCACTAAGTTACAATGTATAGCAATGTGCCCTCCCGGTTATTACCATAGTGGCTTTATGGCAGCTCCTGAACTTGGGCACAGGATGTACGGTTTACTACCACTAAACCACTGACCACTAAGTTATACAAATATTGAAATAGCTAATGTAAAGAAAGCTATTGTTCAAAATCAGTATTGTTTTAATTAGTGAGAAGGATAGTTCGTCTTTGATATCTCAAGTTAGAACGAGGTATATGTTTGTCATTGCCTTCTGATGAAAAGAATTACAAGCTGTTGCATCCAAAGTGATACAATCTGTCTTTTAAACAATAAAAGTCTTATCCAAACTGATGATTCTTACAGCCTGGTTTTTGTTAGAGGGGTTAGTTTATTTTAGTTTATTGGAGTTTATATTATACCCTATAGCTTATTTCTGTTTATATTTGTTTGTTTGTTTGTTTGTCTGTTTATGACAATTAAGACGGAGGCAGGTCAACTAAGCAAAGCCAACCAGAGCCAACAATACAACTTTTTTCTATTTCAACTTCTTTCATAAGATTGACACAGTTTTGAATAATTTGAATAAATTACCAATCTATTGAAGAAAAAAATAAGGAAATCCATCCAATCCAAGCTTTCATACTATTCTTCAATTTTTATCAAGTTGATTTTTACTTCTTCTGATAGATATATACTTTTATTGCCGTTATTAGAGCTATATAATATTTTACTTTTGCCAAGGAATTTCCTTGTTTTACCTTTGTAATTAAAAGTTGTGTTTGATTTAAAGAACTTTTAAGAGGATCTGAGTTAAAAACATGGTATATACAAGTCATAATAACAACAAAGAGCTGCTTTTGCTGGCTTTTGAAAGATTGGGACCATGCTTGGCAAGTTTTAAGGGTGGTGTCTCCTATTTTCCTTTGTAATTTTAAAGCCGGTACACGGTACTAAAAAGGGGGTGGGGGTCCCTTTTTCCTTAAAAAAAAGTAAGTACCCGGTACTAAAAGGGGGGGTGGGGGTCCCTTTTTCCTTAAGAAAAAGTAAGTACCCGGTACTAAAAAGGGGGTGGTGGTACCTAAGACAATTTTTCTTAAAAATCAGGTTAGTACCCTATGGGTTAGTACCCTGCGGCTGTACCCCCCCCTGGACTCGCACATCGTAAATATCTCATTGATGTTATGCAATGCTTACGATACCTTGCAAGACAAGGACTTGCGCTACAAGGAACACACCAGGAGGACAACTTTACGCAGTTATTGTTACTTCTTGGTACAAAAGACCCAAGTATCGTGAAAGCTTTGGATCAATCAGCGCGGAAATACACTCACCATGACGTTCAGAATGAACTTCTTGATATAGTGGCTCGCCAAGTTCTTTCAGCTAAGCTAGAGCAAATCCAACAAAATGATATATTTTCTATCATGTGTGATGAATACACTGATCAAAGTAATAAAGAGCAAATGACCTTTTGTGTCAGAACCGTTGATAACCAGCTTGAAGTAGAGGAAGATTTCCTTGGCTATTATGAGGTGCATAACATTAAATCTGATACTCTAGTTGCTGCGATAAAGGATATCTTGCTTCGTTTAAATCTACCTCTCGAAAGCTGTCGTGGTCAAACATACGATGGAGCCAGTAACATGTTTGGTAAGAAAAGTGGTGTCGCTACTCAAATTTTGACCCTACAACCAATGGCGCTTGCAATCCACTGCTTTGGTCACTCTCTTAGTCTTGCAGTCAAAGATCTCACCTCCTGCTGCAAAACTATTGGTGAAACAATGTCGACCGCTGGAGAGATTTGCATTCTAGTGAAGTATTCACCAAAAAGAGAGAAGATGCTTGGCGAGATGTCGTCTAACATCGAGGTCGCGGATGACGTTGCCGTGGATGAGGGGACGTCATTGGACAAGTTATCTGAAACTCGTTGGACAGTGCGTGCCAATTGCTTCCAAAAGATAATCGACAGCTATTCGAATTTGCAATCACTTTGGGATCTTTGTTTAGCTGAGAATCTGACAAAGGAAGTTAAATCCAGAATCGTTGGTTGCCAAGCCCAAATGAAGAAATTCTCCTTTTTCTTTGGCCTATGTTTAGGACAAAGATTATTCAGTCTCACTGACAATCTGTCCAAAACTTTGCAAAAAGAAAGTATGTCAGCTGTGAGTGGTTACCGACTTGCTATGTTGACAAAAGAAACCATTGATCGTATGAGATCAGAAGAAAATTTCAAGCTGTTTTACGCAACTGTCGTCAAGAAAGCATTGTTAAAATCGAATGAAGAACTTCCAACCTTGCCGCGGAAAAGAAAGAGACCAGACTATTCTATCTTAGTTTAGGTCGAAGGCTACAAACAGGATGCTCCCGCTCACCACCCCAAAACACCGGAAGACCATTATAGGGAAATTTATAATGAGGCTATCGATGCTGTCAGCCAAGCTCTAACCACCAGATTTGATCAAAAGAGTTACAAGGCATTTTCAGCTCTTGAACAACTCCTTTTGAAAGGGGTAGAGAGCAAGCCCTACGAGGAAGAGCTAGCCGCGTTAAACACGTATTACCCTGGTGATGTCGATGCCACGGCGCTGCCAGCCGAGCTGGAAGTTTTAAAAACCCTTGCCAAAGGAGAAAACCCAACATACGCAGCGGAGATCTTCAACATAATGAAAGCAAAACCAAATGAAGTCAAACTTTTGCCGAACATCGTCAAAATCGCCAAACTTCTCCTGGTTAACGGTGCAACAACAGCAACACCTGAGAGAACTTTCTCAACAGCACGGAGATTGAAAAGTTGGATCCGTGCTACTATGAAACAGAAGAGATTTAACTCGCTTGCAATTCTCAACACGTACAAATACTTAACGGACAAAATTGATTTTGTTAAAGTAGGAAATTTTTTTGTAGATAACCAAGAGGTGCGACTTAATTATTTTGGAAAATTTGTTAAAGAAGATCTTCAATAAAATTAAAAATCAAAACATTTTCCTTTTTTCCTATCTTATTAAATAAATTTCTATTATCTTTCGGAAAATCAGAACAAAAAGGAAGCTGTTTTATTAGCCAAATAAGGCAGGTCAAAATCGAAAATTTTCCGGCCCGTCGGCGCAAACCATGGTTGCGCCTCCTTAGTCACTATATTTTTGTTGGCCCCCTCACTTTCAAAATCGTGGCGCGGGCCCTGTTAAGGCCATATTTATGTGGACCGTTTAATTGGATCATTCTATACGAATGTTCCAAACTAGGAAACGTGAAAAAAGGAGGCATTGTGTTACCTTACAACGCGTCTCTTCTTCGATTTGATCAAGCATGGTGAGATGGTGAGCGAAAACGATGATTTTCTCCGTCGTGCTCTCCAATTTCTCACTGATGAATTGCCTGAAAGAAATCAAGGAGGTTTATCAAATTGCATGTATTTTGGATGGAAAGCAAATTTGGGATAAGCTAGCCTTCTTCCTTTTGTGTTAGATGAAAATGATCTGTGCAGTCCTGCTACTCAAAAATTACACGAAAAATGCCTTACAAGTGGAGAGCATAATTTAAGGCCAATTTCCCATATGAAAGAGCAAAAATATCGAAAATATACAATTTTAAACAGACAAGGAAAACTTTATGCCAATCACTCCCCTTCCTGATGTAAACCCTCTTTCATACTACCCTCCCCTCTTAGTTTCTCGATGAGTACCTCCTCCCTAATAAAGAAGGAGGGTAAAACTATTAAAGTAGCCTCACATTTGATTTTCCTAATCAAAACTTGGTCCTTAATTTTAAGATAATCAAAAGTCAAAAGAAAGTCATTTAACAGAAAAAAGCTTACACAACTCCTCTGACTTTTACTTCTGCTGTGGCCGAATAATATTGCAGTAAGGGTGTACGGTTCTCTTTCTAAGACAGATAATAGATAAATATAAAACTTGCTTGTGCTGCATCAGAGGAATGTAAAGAGATCGAAAAACAGCTTCTTGAGAACAATGGAAAAACGGCTCGTCATATACCAGGTCTCTTGCCCTTAAGGGAGTTTATGTCGATTACATAGGTCTCTTTTGTTGTCGCTATAAAAAATCTGCATAATTAGCGTGTTGTGACAAAATTCTTTTGTTTCAAGCCTGATTATACGCAAACTTTTAGGGCTTATATTTTGGGTACACCTCTCCTATACGAAAAGGTACCTATATCTTCTTGCTCAGAATTTCCTAGCGATTCTACTGATATAACCGCATCATGACCGCACCATAATATGGAAAGCTAAAGCTCGAGAAAATTATAACTTCATCTTGATTTTACTCGACTTCTGACAGTTTTACAAGAATTTAATATCATTGCCTTAAGAATTTCTTTTGTTATACATTGGTAAAAATATTGCTCTTATTCTTAAAAAAAAGGAAGAACAAATTTTCATTTTTATCGTCAAATCACGTAGAAACCGTCCGATTTGTATAGCAAGCCGTCTTTTCTGGACTTTCATTTAATGACCAATAGCGAGGTTAAGCAAGAAGCTATCTATTACGTACGGAATCTATTACGTGAGTTTTTCGCGGGCTAGAGCCCGAATCTCAAGGCTAACTCTGTCCCGTGAAATTTGACCTGTACGTCATAGCTTGGGGAGTGGATCTATTGCGCGAAATTCTCCAATCTCACGTAATAGATATCGATTAGGATATAAACATGATCCACGGGAAATTTAGGTTACGGAGATTGGGCTGAATCGTTTAGGATCAAAAATCACCCGAAAAAAATTTAAACAGAAAAGAAACTTTGGTAAATTTTTTTTGATTTCTGATAAGTTTGAGCTGAGAAAACTAAAAACAGTAGAAATTTTTGGAATCTCATCTGTGGAAACTATGATGCATACAGACAAAGTGAAATGATTTATTGCACAAAAGAAGGTCAAGATGTAAGTGTAATAAAATAATCTTTGCTGACTTTTTTATCAAACCAAAACAAACAGAAGTTTCTTTCTGGTTCTTTTGTTTTTCTTCTCTTTTTTATCTTGTTTTTTATATGCTCTCAAAGTCCAAATACATTCAAAGTAACCATTACAATGAACAGCATGTAACCATATTTCTTTTTCATGTTTTTCAGTGTTTCTTTGGTGCCACCATCAAGTGCGAAGAAGCCAAAGTTATAATGTCACCCACCCAAAGTAACAAACACGAAAAAGACTGCTCTGCCAAGCTCAAATAAATTTACCCTTCCACCCGAAGCATAACAGAAGAAATCTTTATTTATTGTTCCAATTTCAACTGCTACAACTAAGCAAGGAGATTCAATTTCTGCTCTCCATCATCAACTGAATATTGTACGTACAAATCAGCCTGCTGAGTAAGAACCTGATGTCACACAACCGCTGAACTTCAAACCGTTCTCGAAAATTATATAAAGCTCTATCTTCTGGATGCTTCTGGACAACCGCTACTGCTTTAAGTTTTCAATCCTTTACTGAAAAATGTTTATTGACTGGTCATCCTTCAACTTCTTCGACATTATAATGTTATAACGTTCCAAAAGTTTGGTTTGATTTTAAAGAGACATCTCCCTTCCTAAAAAGGTGATATTGATACCTTGGAATGTAAAGAAGCAGAAGAAGGAACACCTGCCAGATATGAAACTCGAGCCCTGGTTAGCACACTTTTTTATAAGAGTGTTTTTATTGGTAATGCTGATGGTGAAGCATTCATATAGAAATGCAGCTAAATAAGGATGACAGACTGTATACACTACATATGCTCTTACAGATTATTTTTTTGTTTATAAATAAAGCAGTAACTTTTGATTGGTACCTATGTAAACTAGGAATGAAATTATGAAACTATATATTTCTATTGCAATGTTAAGAATTCATTGAAATAATAAGTCATAGTCATATTTTTTGTTTATAAAAATGTTGAATAAAAACAGTAAAAGTAATACAGAGAAAACTCTGACTATGCTTGTCTAGTTTTAATTTTTGTGAAAACATTTGTCTTGGGAAAAAACTTAGTAGATTGAGATTGAAAGCAAGGGGATTTTATAGACCAAACCACCAACAAGAAAGCTGGAAAAGAAAGAAAGAAAACTAAAATTTCATAAGTTGGGGAAAGTGAGATACGGAAAAATAGACATTACGTCATACGTCATAGATCGCCTTTTTGCTTAACCACTTTTTTTTCTATGCCGTGAAGCTTTAGGAATCAGGCTAAAACGCCTCGGATCCAGCCTAGAATCTCACGTAATAGATTCCGTACGTAATAGATAGCTTCTTGCTTAACCTCGCTAATGACCTAATCAACGTTTTTACAATAGAATTTTCAATAGAAGTGATCGTTGAACTTTGAGTAATCATAAAAGCTGTTTTCCATCTCTTTACATTCCTCTGGCTGCATGTAAACACACAACGTTACTTTCTTAAAAAGAGGCCAAACGATACTTCCCCCAAATCCACAATTTACTCCTTTCGACAATAAAACACGCAAAAAGTACAAAGATACCGTTCTTCTGCTTGCAACGAATGCTTTCTCAAGTGTTTTAAATTGTTTGGATATTTTAATGAAAGAAGGGTCGAGGATGAGTATTTGTCGTATTTTTGAAGGTAGTTGGTCCAAAACTTCATACTTCATCCTCCTGAAAAGGGAAAGCAAGTTTAAGATGGCGCAACATGGTTCAGGTTGTTCTCAAGCTTGTCTCTTGTTAACAAAAAAAATAAAAATATTACTTGGATTTAATCATTTCTGCAATGATTAACTTATCTTATAGAAAAGAAAATGAAGTTGAGGAGAGCACAGAATAATGGAATGCACGTACCTCAGCATGACAGTACTTTTGAGAATAGCGTTTAATTCGTCTGAGTTTGAACAACCGTCATCTTCTAAACCATAACGACCCTAAAAAACGAGTCATCTCGAATCATTGCTTATTCATTCCTGCCCCGGATATCTAGGTACAATGGACTAGAATTCGAACAAAATCAATGTCCCCATAAAAGAGAATATCTCACGATTTCCATATTTCTCGGTAATCCCAACAAATTGTGTTTTCCTTACGACGAATTCAAATGGTAATGGATCCATTTTACTTGGTCCAAGGGGAAATTATTACACTACGCTTATACTGGTTAGTTTTGAAAAAGCAGTACCTCTCTAGCATCGCAATAACGTTTAGCGAATTTGAAATAACTTTTGAAAAGTTCTCGCCTCAAAGCGGAAATTTGAGTGAAGAGTTCTTTTGGTCTTGAGAGAGCTGGTGTCCCGGAAAGTAGAATGGTTCTCCTTGAATTCTGAGAAGTAAGAAAATATGAAAAGGATAGTCAATGACATAAGAAATTACAAACAGATTATAAATTGAAAGAAACAACAAAACAATTACCCAATCCTTTCTCGACCGTAAGCCATTCAAAAATATTTTACGCATAAAAAGGGCTTTCTAAATTTGCATTCGGGATAGACATTAGCGGATAAAATCCGAAATCTCCATTCTATATCTCTATGTGCGGAGTATTGTTGCTGTATGGTAAATAATGTTGAACCTGTAATATGGGAAGGAGATTCTTGGTTCGCTTAGCTTGACTGTTCTTCAAAGCATGCGACTCGTCCTATGGAAAACACTGCATTTTTAAATCACAAAGAATATTGGTGTCGAGTAAAATAGTTCTAAACTGCAATGTCCAGATCACCTAGTACAACAATTTGTGCGTTTTGTGAAGAAGCTCTAACATTGTGGCAGAATAAAATCTGTAAAAGTTTTAGAAGTCTTCAATATGTACGAAACTAGCTCGACGCAAAGAAAATCTATTTATTGTAAGAATTTGCCTCGGAAAATAGGATTAGGCCTTTGATTTTAAACTGCTCTCACCACAATGATTATTTGGAAACCACAGTTTTGGATATCATTAGCAAACTTGCTGGCCAGGTCACAACTAACGATAGTGATGGAGCCTGGGACTGCTCGAATCTTCTCTTTCCCAGTGTGTATGATGGAAATATCGCTCTCTCGAAGGGTTGGCATCCACGAAAGAAAATGCTATTGGACAGAAAAAAAGAACAGAAGAAAATTCTATGACTAACAACTTCATGGACTGAATATAAGTTATCATGATTCCCAACAGATCTAACTGTTATCTTTCAACGTTAGTTATTCTTATAGATGTACTACAAACAAAAAATGATAAACATCCCAAGTCAACACCAGAAGAACATAGAGCGGAAAACGAACCTGTTGCCATGACATTTTGACAGAGGAAGGGCAGATGATGAGAACTGGCCAATCTTCGATGTAATAATTACAAATAGCAATGGTCTGCACTGTTTTCCCTAAACCCATATCATCCGCTATCAAAACACGCCCTTTCTTCTGAATAGCAAATCTTAAAAAACAAAACACGCAATGAACTTAAAAAGAATAGTGTTGTTTGCATTACTGTATGACTTCAAGTTATGGAGCCACTTAAGACATTACAATTGGCGAAAGACTTGAAAACAATATTTTTTCCATATTGAGAGGTAATGTCGTTTGTAGTATAATTAAGAACAAAAGGTGCCAGAAACACCGAAAACAAGCCATAGCGAATAAGTGACACAGCCTTAACTCAATTTGTCAAAACAAAGACTTATGGCTATTTAATTTTTTACAACATATTTTTCTTTTAAGCTATTATTAAAAAGTGAATTACCCAAGATGGAGTGTCAGGCCTACGTTAGGTAAAGGATTGATCATCAAAGTGCATAGGATACCTAATTTGAAACTAAAACAAGACACGTCACACTTACTGTACTCCAGTCTTTTGAAAAGGCATCAACTTCTTCAAAATGTTTTCTTCAATTTTGCTGAGATCGATTTTATCAGAGGGTTTTCGTTTTTGCTCCTCGTGAGCATAATGTAGGATCTTGACAACTGACGATGGAATACTCTCCTTGATCTTGATATTCGCAATGTTTTCGAAACAAGAAACTAATGCATAATAGAAAGAGTAAACTAAAATATCAAACTATGTATGTCAAATGTCATTTTTATATGGCATGTAACAAGATATCCTGAAAATCTAAAGATGACACGTTTCATAACTTTTCATGAATTTGAATGACGACAGCTTCATTAAATAGATCATTACCATTATCAGCTCTCGCACAGTTTTCCGTTCTTCTTTTTTGACTTATACTTGCCTATCTCGAAAAAACAATTATTTTATTTCACGTCTTATGAAATTTGGGAATTCCCAATTTAACCACAAAAGACAAAAGAGTTTTGACATATGAAACAAAAAATTCAGAACGGTGTATTTTGCAAGCAATATGTCTCTTTAAACATTACATTAGTTTGAACAGAAAGACTGATAAAGTGGCAAAAGCATCGAGACTGCAAGAATATCTTACCCACTTCCTTGTAATCTTTCACATGAAACAACCAATTCCCTTTATCTGTAAACGAATTAGACTATGTAGAATTCAAACGGACAACTTTAGGAGGCATGCAAACCCAGTAAGCTTCCGACGGTAATGGGCTTTTCCAGAAAAAAATCGTGCACCCCCTGTTGAGGAGGTCCATTTCCGTTCCAAGGGGGTAAGGTTTGAAATGCAGTGGAATTCCATAACGGTAGACGAAAATCCGTTAAAAATAAGCGGAATTCCAAGGGGGCAATGATTGAAAATTTGTAAAAGTCTAATGACCGCTAGATGTGGTCATGACTATCAGCGACCATTAAATGACGAAGCGAAAACAGACAATATTTTCATTAGAAATCGATTTTCTCTAGTTGGTAACAACATTTTCATTTATTTGGGTTTAGAATTACGATCCAACTCAAAAATAAAAACGCTTAAATTCCAACGTCATTCCGACGCTAACACGAAGACGTTCTTAAAGCATGCGTAAACTAAAACTGAAACCATATGTGATTTTTTGGAGCAAAAGTGTTTCAGTATAGCGAAGAGAGGTGGTAATTTTATGGACGGTTTCGACGGTCATTGGACGGTCCGCTATAGACCGTCATTTGAAGTTTCATTTTCGACCCAAAATTTCGTCGACAATGACCGTCTTTCAACGTCACAATAACGTCAAAAAGTTTACTGGGAACTGATAATTTAACAGAATCAAAAAAGTATAACGTTTTAGTGAAAGTTACTCAAATTGGGGACAGTAAATATACAGCAGATCATGCAGCCTGGGGTCCACTTAAGACTAAATGACGCGAGTTAGTGGCCAGAATCAATATGTCAGCCACTTTTTTGCTTTGTCTTGGCGGAACTAGACGACCCTCCCGTCTAGACAAGGTCACTACTGTAAGCAAAATAATTTTAAAGTAGGGTAATTTTTAAAACAAAGGCAATCCGGGATGGCAAAACTTTCGGGGTGGAATGCATAATGGCATAGGTGTTAACAGTCTTGACAATTAGGTCGTTTGTTTTAAGCTACCCCCATTGCAGCTGTATTAAGGCGCTTATATATTTTCCTTGTTTACTATCAACTATCTAACGGACGATAGTATCGTCTCTGGCGGAACTCTATTTGTTTTTGGAAAGTAGAAAATGGCTGAGGCGATGTGATTTGATTTGATTGAAAATATGCTATTGCAAATCCATCTTCAAAAATTATCAGAAAGCAAAGTTCAGTCAGAAAGAGACCCTAATCTACGGAACATGCTGGTGTTTTAAATGATACCTTCTACTCAGGAAGTGAGAGAGGTAAATTTATGCATACCGAAATTGGTGTTGAATCTTTTGATGATAGAATGAATCTTGTCATTTGATTGCGAATGTAAGCGAATCCACGTGGGAGAGTTTACAGAAAAAGCAACTTCAATGACTTGAAAAATAATGATAAAAAATACTGATTATTGAAAAAGAAATTAGCGTGAGATCGTAACTTTGTTTTGATTATGAATGAACTTTGCATGGAAAGGTGTACCAGTGACATGGAACTGCCTGGAACTTTATTTATCAGGTTTGATCATTTGATTGATTAGAATCTACTTAGCGAATACACCTCTGCCTAGATCAACCTGTGTGAGAGGAATCTGGTAAAGAGAAACTGGCGATATAAAAGAAGATTACCCATACCTTCTTCAGGTTTTTGTGATAGTTCTTTATTAAAAATTGAGCGAGACCTTTGCGGAGATGTAATTTTCGTTGTCGAAGATGAAGAGGTCGAAATCGTTTCATTCTGCTTCATCTTAAGCTTTTCCAATGCTTTCATGCGATTAATTTCAGAACGAGTTAATTGTTCTTGGGATTGTCCTTCTCCTTGCACAATATTTTTTATCGTTGAATGAGTTAAGTCAGGTTCAATTGTTCTCTTAGCTGAAAAGGATCGCCTTTGTGATTCATCCTGGGTAGAACTGCTCTTCTTGAATGAAGGGCTGTAACTTGTTGTTGGAAGAACCTTTTTCTCAGGCGAAGTATTACTTTTTTCGAAACTTTTCAGGGATTGGGGGCTGCCAGCTGCGTATCCATTTTCGGGATTATTGCTGCTTTTCTTGAATGAAGGGCTGTAACTTGTTTTTGGGATAGATTTTTTCTCGGGAGAAGATACCTTCTTTTGAAAACTCTGCTGAGAAGGACAAGCACACGAGCTGGTCAGCATGGTGTTGTTAGTGGACAAGTCGTTTCCGTTTTTGAATAACGAGCTGTAACTCGTCTTTGAAATAGCTTTCCTCTCAGGAGTCAATGTAAAATGGTCATTATTATCTATTGTCTTTTGTTCTTGAGACGAAATATCTGCAGTTTTTCTCTTGAAAGAAGGACTATAGCTTGTTTGCCGAAGTAAGTTCTTTTGTGGAGAAAAAGCAAATCCATCACTAACACCGTTGGTTGCTTCAGTGCACTTTTTCTTGAATGATGGACTGTAGCTTGTTTGCGGAAGTGTTTTCTTTGGAGGAGTGATGGGTCCAATGTCAACTGTATTTAAATGGGCTTTCAGTGATCCATCCGTAGTTGTATTATTAATAGGTCGTTTTTTAAATGGTGGACTGGAAATGTTTTCTGGTATGCATGATCTATTAGGGGAGGTGTGTTTTTTACGTTTGCGTTTTTCAAGGGCCTTCCTTCGGTTCTCCTCTATTTTATTCTTTTGTTCTTCTGTCAACATGCTTATCAATCTAAAAGAAGAAATAGCAAACATAAGTTATTCCTTTCACTGGAGGACCAAATTCCTTTTCAATACTTGTCTAAAACTTGTATAGAAGAAAACCTAACTTGAATTAACTTCAGCTCTAAACTAAAATCAAGGTGTCAAAGTAGGGTTTCTAACTAACCAATTTTTTTTTTCAATACCCAATTTTTTTTCAATACCCAATTTTCTTTTCAATACCAACTAATTGTTCAATACCAACTTTTGCCTCGATGAGTTATAATTAAAAAATATTTTCGGTAGCTGACATATCAGGACATATCCATAGAATTTTAAAGTCTATTTCAAATTAGCTGGCAGTGTTTTTTCAAACCTCAATAACTTTTGATAGAATCTGAATTAGTTAGCAGTATTGTGCTCGTTAAAAAGATAATCTGGAGTGGAATATTATCAAAAAATGGAAAAACGAAGATGAAAAATGAAGAAGAAGAAAAACAACTTCTTGTAGAATAATGCTATGATCTTCATTTTTGTATCAGAAACTCTTCAATTTTAGAAATAAATTTAAAACATATTCATTCAATCAAAAAATACAGCTTAAAACTTTGCCCTGGTAGACTTAAAAAGGGCTTTTCTTGTTGTTTTTTGATGATTTTTGAAGTCAATCATTGATGAACTTTGGACTATATCTTTTGATGGAATAAATTTTTGTGAAATTTTTTTTCACATTTCATTAATGATGTTCTAAGATCAAAGACACTCGTGTGAAAATGATAATTATAGCACTGAAGAAGTTGATTTTCTTCTTCTTCATTTTCAATCTTTAATGTCCAATCTTTTTGAGTTTTTTCTTTATAACAATATTCTACTCCTGTTTGTCTTTTCAAAAAGAACAAAATCGCTACTTAATTCAATTTCTATCTATCAAAAGTTATTGAGGTTTAAAAAAAACATGCCAGCTAATTTGAAATAGACTTTAATTCACATCACAGGCTTTAATGACCTTTACAAAGTGATACCTTATAATATCTAATCCTCGTCTGCAATCGAGCCGTCTGAAAGGATAGACAGACTAGCGTATATTTTGGTCTTCGTCCTAGGTTTTTTAGCTATGTGTTAATTTTTTCTAGAGGGTTTCTCAAACACCCCAAGCGAATTCACCATTATTTCCTAAATTCATTTTCGTTGACACAAATTTTTAATTATTTTACTTTCATTGATGGTGAAGACGTGTGTCTATAATACTTCAAGGCCAAGTTGATTGAGTGGTTTCTGCTTACATAGATGTTGCATTATTCTTTTCCATCTATACAATCTTATTGGACACCATGGCAGCCCTTTGTTGTATTTTTTTGTCCAATGTGCTCTTTTGCTTCACTCAAAGTAGGTGATAAACACAACCCCTCTTGCTTGTTAATTTTGGATTGTTTTCCCAGCCGGTCGGGCCTTAATATTAGGTCCCCCAGACCATGGAGCGCCATTTTAGTTTTTAAGTTTTCGGCACAAGACAAAAAGTTGACTCAAATTTTCTGTAGAGCTAGGGCCATTTTCCTCAGATGTTAGTTTTTAGCGCTCTTATTAGAGCTTCAGCGTGTCGCGTTAAAAAAACTCCACAGCTGCTATCAGGTTACATTTTTCTGGCTTGAAATTTATAGTACACCACCCAAATGATACAAACGGGAAAGTCAATAAATCAAATATGACCAACCAGGGTATTATTTAAAATTGCCATGATGTCTGATATAAATTAAGAGTTAACAGAAAAAACCAGGATTATAGGATTAACAGGCGCTTTTTAATGAAATTAACATTTTCAAAAACAATGAGAAATGACCATAATTTTGAGCCATAGATGAAAAAGTTTTGAACCAAGTAAACCTTGAAAACTAATTTCAAGAACAACTCCCCAAAAAAAGATCCACCAGGGAAACAGAACCCATTTAGATCCGCGCACGACTAGATAGGCTATTTCCCAGAAATTTTACCAAACCTAAAGACTGACCCATTTGCAAGTGCGGAATTATTTATTTTTAAACAAGACCTAGCAAATCAAAGCGCTGTCTTGGGAATTGAATGACAACATTTGGTTGGTTGATTCTGGCTGCTGTTTAGCAATAAGTCATTTTCATTTCAAATTTTAATTTTAATTCTAATTAAATAGTTGTTTAGGAGAAAGCGATGGTCTATTGAATAACAAATTACTTCACAAACATTACTTTCCCTCAGCCAGTACAAACAGGATAAATTATCTTGTCCCTAGGTAACAGCGTTACGTGTTGCAAAAGACAAATCAATCAGCTTGGTCAAAACTGTGTATTTCCATTTCAAGAAATGATGCACATGTCATCGATGATGCAAGAAATGAACAAAAGAAACCAATAAAAGATCAAAGAGAAAAGCTGTAAGTGGAAAAAAATGATTGTTCTCCAATTTTGGGGATTCACCAAACTCAAAATTAAGTTGGCAGGTTTAATGAGCTTTCCTATGGTATATATATGGGTAAAGGCCACATTTTTGGTACACCTGTCCCTTCCGTTACGCTAAAAAAATTTCATCCTCAAAATTGCTTAAAACCTATTTATTCGGATGTGTATATACCTCTATGATGATAATCAAGTATGTGCTCCTCTATATTACCTTTTTGCAGAACTGTAGGACCCTAGAAGTTGTTGTGGTTGATTTTTTTCTCATTTTCAACCAATAACTAAAAACTTGTTATTTCTACAAAAAAGAGACACTTATAAGACTAAACTTACTCTTAAAATGTTTCTACAAAGTGTTTTTAACCAATCCTAATCGTTTTTCATGAATTTACATTTTCGGGTTGGAGGGGTAGCCTAATTTGCGTAACGGAAGGGACAACTTTCAAATTTTTAATTACATCTTTACTAGGAAAAAACTTGTTTCAAAGATAGTTTGAATTTTAATAGGTCAAATATGATCTTTTAACCTAAAATGATAGACAACCAGAAAACTACTATATAAACTTACATACTCCAAAATTGTAAATTATTATAGAATAAGCGTAACGGAAGGGACAAATTTTTAGAAAAATTTTCAAAATTTGAAAATAGCTCTGTTTTGGGCCATCCAAGCCTCATCCCAAGTTTTAGATGATCCCTAAAATTTAGGTGACCCACTGTAGGTGACCCCTGAAACCGAAAATGTGACTTGCATTTCAGTTTTTCCTTAAAATTTTATATTGAGCATTCAAAAAAGACGCGAAAACGCGTCCTATGGAGCCTAAGGGTTAATGAGACCCCTGGTAAAATTTGTTATGGTCAAAACAACTTCAATAACTCCTAATTGTCATTTTCAGGCATTTTGAGCAGTTTGGAGTCTTCAAAAAAATCAAAAATTTTTGGTTAACCCTTTGAGCGCGCAGTAGTTTTGAAAATTTTGAAAAATTTCAATGATTTCTTTTTGAAATTTGAAACTTCAAAATGGCGTAAAAGCTTGTAGCTTTTGATTCAGACACTCGTTTTGGTACCAACCTTTGGAAAGGTAATTCTATACTCTTTCAAAAAGCATTGGGTTTAATCCCCTTTAAATCAAGTCCTAGGGAGCTGAGACCCAAGCTTTGGGACTTGGTATTTTGGCTGTTTCAAGACGCGAAAACACGTCCTATGGAGCCTAAGGGTTAATGAGACCCCTGGTAAAGATTTTTTATGGTCAAAACAACTTCGAATAACTCCTAATTGTCATTTTCAGGTATTTTGAGCAGTTTGGAGTCTTCAAAAAAAAATCAAAAATTTTTTGGTTAACCCTTTGAGTGCGCAGTAGTTTTGAAAATTTTGAAAAATTTCAATGATTTTTTTTGAAATTTGAAATTTTAAAAATTTTAAAATGGCGTAAAAGCTTGTAGCTTTTGATTCAGACACTCGTTTTGGTACCATTGGAAAGGTAATTTTATACTCTTTCAAAAACATTTGGTTTCTTTCCCTTTAAATAAAGTCCTAGGGAGATGGGACCCCAGGCTTTAGGACTTGGTATTTTGGATGTTTCAGGACGCGCAAACGCGTCCTATGGAGCCTAAGGGTTAAGAGATAAAAAGAAGTCATTGTAGTGTAGCAAATGTGAGAACAGTCTACAATAGGTCTTTCAACAATGCAATAACTTTAGATATCTTGGCTTTGAAGAAAGAAACACTATAATGAACATCTAAGTCCCTGTAACACTCCTTTTAAAAAAAGGCGTAACGGAAGGGACATCCATAACGGAAGGGACATCAAATTTTCCAAGGAGATAACTCCCACCACTTCGTTAATATAAAGTTTAAATGTACCTGCAAGTAAGAAGTCTAATGAGGGTAGTAGTCAACCAAAAGGAAAAGTTTTTAAGTCGAAGATTTGAGATGCTGTTCAATTTAATGTTTGCGTAACGGAGGGACAAAAACCAAGGCACATTCCATGGAAGGACTGTCATGAAAAAACATGTCAAAAATAGAGGATAATGGTTTGCAAATTGGATTTGGAGTAATCCCAATGGTAACTTGTGAGAATTTAACATAAATAGCTATTTGACAAAGATTTCTTGAAAATGATTTGCGTAACGGAAGGGACAAGATCAGAGTCGCAAAACCATGCTTTTTAGAAAATGCAAAAACCTGAGCAACAGTGAAAAAAAGTATTTACTCAAAATATTGTGAAACTCGCTCCTATCAATATTAGGTGGACTGAAAAAAAATTAAAAGTGAATATTTTATCCCAGTTGAAGAAAAAACAATTTTGAATCTTATTTTTTTTGCATTTTTCGTAGAAAAATGTGAAATTTAGACTTCTGCAGGGTCTGTAAGAGGAAAGACTGTCCTATTGCTGGCCAACCTCTGATTGTAAGGGCACTTTCTACCCCAGTTCAATAATCAATTGGAAGTTTTGCAAGTTTAATGCTAGTTTTCAAGATATGAGCAGTAAAAGTCAAAAGCGTAACGGAAGGGACAGGTGTACCAAAAATGTGGCCTTTACCCATATGAAGACTCCCCGGATTGGCGAATATGAAGAAATGAAGAAAAACTAAAAACTCACCCCCTGGAAAATATTTAGATTGTTTTATTTTGTTCAATTTTTAAAGACACTTGTGAAAGCGCCTAATATTTTCATTATTAGGTCCCAGGCAAAAATTCGAAAAAAAGGGTTATTCAATGCAAATTGAATTGCAGTTCGAAAGTTACCCTGAGACGATGTCAATCAAAGCATTATGACCCGAGTCATTCGGGCCATGTTCGGGCCATGTTAAATGTTAAATTGATTCGGCATATCCAGTCAAACAAAATAGTACAAAATAAGATTTGTCTGTTTTGTTTATATCGATCAAAAAAACTTTACGAGCTTCCCGTGGACACGCTTCAGTTTAAAACCAGGACCAGTTTACTAGCAAATATTTCCACCCTATAAGTATATTTTATAACTATGTTTTCATACCAAATAAGACATTTAATATTTATATGAATTTACAACATTCATATACAATATAATTAAGAGAAACCAAGTTTTTCTCAAAGAAAATGTTAAAAAAATTACACGCAGTGTTTAAATCATGTTTTAAAAAATTGGCCCGAGTGTGGCCCGTGCGAGTATGGGCTTTACGCGTATACCAATAAAAATTTTGGCCCGAGAATTCTCGGGCCATGTCGAGGGTCGTGACGTAATACACCGTTTAGGAGTCTCGCTATTTCACGGTACTCCATTGCAGAGACCCGGTAAAAATGGTAGATAAAAATGCGCACTTTAGTACTGTGAAAGGTTAGAGGAATGTAAACATTGTGAATTTTTTTCTCTCCTTTAAAGAGAATGATTTAGATATTTGAACATGATATCAATGATAATCTTATAAGTCTCTCCTGAAAATTTCACAAAAATTCATCAAGAGGAAAAGAAGTTATGATTAAAAGGAGTTCTTTACCTAACGTTTTTCTGCTATGTTTCCTTATGAGAACCAGATGTTTACCTACCGTTTTTTTGCGGAGGAGAGTGAATTTTCCGTGATCGCTAAAATCAAAACAATGGAAAATTGGATTGAAACGGTGTATTGAACGCAATCGAATGATTGAAATTCGATTGTCAAACGTAATCGAATTAGAGCTTTTTAGCGCGGGGGACCGAGTGCTTAAGTACTGTTTGGAAGCGAATAATATCTAATACAGAATTGAATCAATCGAACATAATCGAATACAATCGAACGTAATCGAAGCAATCAAACGGCAAATCCTGGGTAATATTCGATTGTGATTCCATTGCGTTCGACAATCGAATTGCAATTATTCGATTGTGTTCAATTGCGTTCAATGGTTTCGGCGTTCAATTCGTTCGATTAACAACGTCTGGTAATTTAGGCGGTTAATCGACTGCCCAACACTTTTTGTATTGATACTCTTAAAACCTTGCTAAACATATGAAGTTGTTTTTTTAATCACCCGGTATATTTTCCCATTTTTAACCTGAAAAATGATCAAATTCTCACCTTCAGCCTTGTTTTTTTTACTTTTTTATATCAATAAAATAAAATAAATTTCTTGCTGCTTCAGCTTGCCCTCGTTCTCTAGTAGTCCACCGTTCGTGTGGGTCGCACTTTCGATTTCATTTTTTTTTTCGAGACGTGATGTGACCTGTGACGTCCAGTATAGGCTATTGCTACCACGGCAGGCCGGTTTCAGCATCAACCGTGAATTCATCGATCTAGCACCTAGACTAGCAAGCGTCTGTCTTTCCTTGGACACAGGAACGCGGGAATAGTGCTTATAAAGGTTCTTATAAAAAATAGAAATTGCCGCGGGAGAGTGGTTTGAAAAGAAACCATCTCTTTTCATCCACAACTTATATGAATGGTTTTGGGCTATTTAGCGTTTTATTACACGTTCTGTTAATTCTGTTAGCTTAAGTCTGTTAAGTCACCAAGTGGAAAAACACCCAGTACTTCTTCTCAGTGAAGACTGTTCTTAATTTGTTCTAAGGTTTTGGCCAAATTTCAGCTTTGTATTTCTATAAAATTGTTCTTACAAAAAAGCGTGCAAGGCAAGGCACGAATGTTACTCTAAGTGTAGACGCCCAAACAAAATGGGCTTTACTTTGAAACTATAACTATAACTATAAATGTCAAGGGACACATTTGGGGTTAGCATTTAAAGACTGAATTTTGTCTCCAGATCAGATGAGAAGTCAAAAATTACTGTAGGACTAATAACATTCCTTTTGAAAGCAAATTCAACTCGTGTTCGTTTTGCTGCGGTCGCACTTTAATGAAAGTTATGGCTAGTATAAGCATTATGTCATAAATAAAGCGAAACACTTTAGTCGAAAACTTTGGCCTAAAAGTTCGAAGGTTAATGGATATGGTTCAGCGAACCACCCCCCACCCCTGCCTCTGGAATGCTAGGAATACGAGCGTGTAAGTTAGGTATAATGGCCTTGTTCCCTTCCCTTCTTAGTGGTTCTGGTGGATTTAACTGTATTAACGGACACGTTTTGCACGTTCCAAAAACTGTGGTTTACTGTTTGACGTTTTTTTTTCAATTCAATCAGTAGTGATCAATTTTTGGGCTTAATTTGATTGAGTTTACATTTTCAAAATTTCTTTGAATGGTATTATCTACTCTCAATTATTTTTCCAACGATCCGAAAATCACAATCTTAATTCAAACTCTACCTACAAATCTTATTCGCAATTGTCATTTGACTGATGATAGCTAATTCGAAAAATACTTTAACGAATTTTGCGCAGAGCGGACCTCTACCTAAATGCTACTGAAGGTTGACGTCATGTTGTTGAATCACTGATTCACGGCACTTATTCATCATTTTCATGTGAAAAACTCAGGACACTTTTATCGGATCAATGTTCTGAAGCGTGTATTTAACTTGTTAATTAGCTTTTTATATCAGACCTGCACCACGAGAGATGACACAGATATGACATTTTAGAATTCGTTGCTGAAAGTTTTCAAAAGTTTTCAAAGGCGTCCAAGTTGAAAAATCTTCGATAATATAAGGCAAAAATTATATGTGAAAAATTCATTCTTCCATTAAAATAATATACGATATTTAATGATGTCCCCTATTTACTCGCTCCTGAAAATAAAATATCATGTGAAAATAAATCATAAAAAATTGATAACACAAACAAACTAAAAATATTTGGTTCAATAATTTTAAAAATCAATAAAAGATGCAAAAGAAAAAAATGCAAAGGGTACTAAACAAAGAAAATGATAAAAAATGGTGAGTTTATGAAGGTTACTGTGTATTGCATCGATCAGCTTGTTCTTACAATTTTACAATTTTTAAATCACTTGACCCAATCCAAAAGGTTAAAATATAAAAAATATGTATACTTTATTACAGTTTTATAAATAAAATAATCATCAATTTTACGAATAATTTTATAATTTTTTGTCAATATATCGTTTTTCATTACTGTTTTTAATAAGAATGGCTTGGCAGAGGGGCGCTGAGCTCTAATATATCATTCATATTAGTCATCGAGCTGTTAGAGGGGTGTTTTGTTCAAGGTGCTCAAGGATTTCTCAATCCCCAATAACTTGAATACAAAAATAAAATGTTAGCAACGATATAAATAGGAAATTAAATATCAAAAAGAGGAGTAGAAAAAAGTAGAAAAAGAATTCTAGCAGCCGACGTTGATTGTATTTCCTTTACGTCGACAAATTGGTTTTTCTGAATTGTTCTGATTGGTCACCACAAACTCCATGGATTTACCCTTGAACGTGGCTGCAAACCTGAGGAGGAAAGAGTGTATCATAAATCAGAAAACTCTCAGAATCAATAAATGCAAAATCTTTCTTCCATCACAAAGTTAGCCATTGTTTGACAGAAAGGAGTAACCTTCAAATATCGATTATATATTATTATTTAGTGTGATAATTAATGTTGTATCCTTAGGCTGTTTAGGCAAAAAAAGGCAATTTTGGGCCGGTCTGTAAAATACACGATACCAACAAAAATTTACCATCTGCCCCAAAAAACATGGCACATGAAGCTGCCTCGCCAAATTTGAGGAAAAAAGATTAAAGTGAAAAAAGTCAGAGGCGTTCCTATTTTCGGTATTTTCAAAGAAATATTTATTCTTGATATTTATAAATATTTTATTTATAAATATTCTCAAGTGGCGATGACGTCATCAATGATGCCGAAGTTTTCACCAAAGATGCTAATTCATATTTGGAACACACTTGCAAAATTTCAAGTCAATTGAATAAATATTTTAAAAGTTATCAAAAATATTCGTTTGGAGCCCCCAAGATGCTCGAAGGGTTAAAGTTATTTATGATAAACCCATAAGGTTGGGCACCGTTTTGACATTGTTTAGAACAAAAAGATTTAACATTTGGCAAGTCTATTCTGACTTTTTAATACTTACTTATCAGAAACGGCAACGTCCAGTTCACGATTGTTCAATGTTTTGTATTGTAACGCTAATTTGGCAACCAACTCGATGATTCGTGGACAATTGACCACAAAGT
Organism: Clytia hemisphaerica; assembly: GCF_902728285.1. NCBI lineage: Eukaryota > Metazoa > Cnidaria > Hydrozoa > Leptothecata > Clytiidae > Clytia > Clytia hemisphaerica. The sequence goes on along the minus strand of NW_027104114.1, from coordinate 534,766 downwards.
CTCCCTTCTGTAAAGCTTTATTCGTTTTGTCCTACAGCCAAATTAAGAAGAGAAGAGAAAGTCAAGAAAAACCAGTAACTTGAAAAATCGACGTTATCGGTCGTCAAACGTGCAAAGTTTCCTAGAGTATAATTAATTTGAGCGTTAATCAGTAACATCCGTGTCTCTGATTGAAAAAACTTTCTTTTATCAGCACTGTCGAACGTGCTAACCGCACTGGCTCAACTTCAGTATCTTTGAAATCATTCGTAGGCCCAATTGTAAACTTAATGGCTTAAGAAAAATTATAGCATTTTGGGTTTTAGCCTCGTTTAGGCTAAAAACTCGTCCCCAGGCCCCAAAAATGATAATTTTCTAAAAATAAAAAAAATACCCCCAGGGATTTGCCCAAGGATCAAGTGTGCAAAATTTCAGCCCAATCGGACCATTTTTGAAGTCTCCAGCCTGCCCCAAAGTTTTAGCCTCGTTTTGGCGAAAAACTCGTCCCAGGCCCCAAAAATGATAATTTTCTAAAAATAAAAAAACACCCCCAGGGATTTGCCCAAGGATCAAGTGTGCAAAATTTCAGCCCAATCGGTCCATTTTAGAAGTCTCCAGCCTGCCCCCAAGTTTTAGCCTCGTTTTGGCGAAAAACTCGTTCCCAGGCCCCAAAAATCAAAATTTTGAAAAATAAAAAAAACACCCCAGGATTTGCCCAAGATCAAGTGTGCAAATTTCAGCAAAATCGGACCATTTTTGAAGTCTCCAGCCTGCCCCAAAGTTTTAGCCTCGTTTTGGCGAAAAACTCGTCCCCAGGCCCCAAAAATCAAAATTTTGAAAAAATGAAAAAAACACCCCCAGGGATTTGCCCAAGGATCAAGTGCGCAAAATTTCAACCCAATCGGACCATTTTTGAAGTCTCCAGCCTGCCCCAAAGTTTTGGTGACAGACACACAGACACACAGACACACACACAGACATTCTCAGATTCTAGCTCAACTGAAGTTGAGAATACGAAGCAAGACCTATGGGACAATTACCTGCGAGTTGAGGTGAAAAACGAGCAAACCATCTTTATGAGGTGTACACGAAACCTTTTGGACATCCACCAAGTCAATTTGGTATAAAATATTACACGACGCGGGATGCAATAGAACCAAATGCTGATCAGAGAGTATCAACAGTTTTTCTACTTCCTGGAAAAAAAAGCAAGAAAGTAAAAGTGCAGCTTTGAAATAGTGAATCAATGTTAAAAAACTGTTGTTTCGGGTGATTACAAAATGAAGATACAAGTGGTTGGTTGGCTACAAAAGCTTGTGAGTTTGAAACTTTTCAAAGTGTTTTTGAATTTTTGAACTCCAAAGCTCGAATAGACAACTAATGGCGTAAATTTTAAAAAACATTTCATGCTTTCAGTCATGAAGTCATCGAAGTAATAAGAATTTTGTTCGGCCTCAAGACGTCGAAAAATGTCCAAAGGTTTTCGTGGGTCAACCGGTATGTACAAAAACATGAGGATTTCCTCGTAATCATTTGACCTGGTCGAAATTTGTATGCACTTAGGCGGAGTATCCGCATTGAAAAAAACTTCAAAGTAAATTAGATGTGTCAGTTTTGAGGGAATTTTGATTAAGGATGATGTCAAATACCTTTCCATCAGCTCTGTTGATCTTGGTGACATTTTCGACGAAGTTGAGTTGAATTAGTGTTTCTTGTTTGGCTTTGACCTTACTCCAGTTAGAATTGCTTGCCAGGTTGACAGCATCACCGCTGAATGGTGTGGCCACACTGAGCAGAAAGAAACGCATTAGAATGAAAAATGTTCTGTAATGTTATTCAGACACGTACTTTTACAGATTCACACGCCCCTACCTTGTCTAAGAGTCAGCACAACTCATTTAGTAATACTTCACGAAGTTATTAATGTTCAGCAGGCTAGCTGTGTCTACTACCTTGGTGTTTCTTATAACAGTTCGTCTTAGCGATCCACGTGGATCTTAAATAAAGAAGGGCACGAAATTTTAGCTGTTTTATTTCTCCGGGGTTTATACATGGGTGTGTATTTCGAGGCACTACTGGTACACAAATTAGAGAAAAAAGATATAATTTGTACCTTTCGGGATAGCTACTCTTTTTGTTTTTGAAAATCTCGCTCGCTTTTAATTTTTCAGAAAGAACTTTCTTCTTTTCATTAGAGATCGATTGGCGATACTTCCGACACTAAAAAGAGACAAATATCACTGACATTTATGACACACAATATACACAACATGAACCGACATAGGTTACTAAAATAGCCATTGAAATGACCCGAAACTAAAAGGTAAAACCCTCAGGAAAAAGTCCAAGGCATCCTTATATGGTTTTAATTTCAACGAATTTCGTTAAAGGGACATTACAGTAGTAAAATGTAAACATTGCGCGAACCACGTGTCATTAAAGAGAACAATTAAAATCACGTGTCCAAAACAAACTTGTAAAACGATTGAACAGTCAAAATTAGCCATATTGGTTTGATTTTTTATTTAGACATGTGACATTTGTTTTGATTTTGTATCCGCTGCATACAGTTTGTTTACAAATTTTGCAAGTACTGATATGTCCCTTTAAGATAGAAAAATTAAAGGAATTTTTCGAGCTCACCCTCCATGCGTGATGGATGACTTGTAGTTCTTTAGAAGCTTTCTTGAACAGAATTGAAAAATCTTTCCAATCATTGTCAAGAGGTGACATTGAAGGTAAGTTGTTCTGTGTTTTTATGATGAAACGAACGGCCTAAGAAAATTGGAAAAATGAGAAAATGAGTGATTAAAGTAATCTCATGTTCGTGTAGGGTAAACCAAAGGAGCAAAGTAAAAACGAAAAACCAAATAAAAGACTTTTCAAGAGGTTCAACGGTTAATTTCCTATGGCTATAACAATAAAAATGACGACCTGAAAACAATGAGTTTTCCAAGTTAAAACGAAAATGAATTTACCAGGCATTGTTTAAAAAATTTGATGATTTTGGGTGCAGCATACTTTCGTAACTTCTTTTGGTGCAACACACGATCCTATGGAAACAAAACAATGAGATATTCGAGCACCATTTCACAGTATTTGAAAACTTAGTAAATGTTTGTGGTGAATTGAATGCTTACCGACGTAGAATAAGCATAACTCATTAAATATAAAAGGCCAAAAAGAAATGTGATTATGTACATCTAAGCCAGAATTAAATTCGGAGGTGTAACCTAAAAATATGCATGCAGAAAGTTTTAATTGTCTCAGACAAAACATTTCGTTTGATCCTACTTAGGCACATCCATCGACAAAACGAAACCATTATTAACGATTTAAACATTAATGAACTTCGCATTATAGAAAGGAACTAATCAAACAAAAAAGCTCCTCGGTCATTACAAACACCCTTGTGAATTCAATAAGCAAGCTTTTATTACTGCAAAAAAAAACACCTCTATTTTGATTCGGCGAACGAACAGAATGTACCGTCATTTCTTACTTCTTCAGTTTCTTCAAAAGTGCTAAGCAATTCAACGCTACTATACTTGGCTTTTAACATCGCCAGTTTAGCTCTTTCAGCAGCTTGTCTCAAAGCTTCTTCACTCAGCGTAGCACGTCTTTGGTGCCGCATCTTCTTGACATCAGGACAATCTGTGATCAAAAGTTTAACAAAACGACCAACGGCTGGAAAGCTTTTCAACAGGTGCTTACTGGCAATCTCCTCTATTCGAGGACCGGATAACCGTAAATCTCTTTCAACGGGAGGAGGAACGTATTGTTCATGACCAGTAACAACTTCGTCACCAGCACGGTGTGTATTGCTACTGTCACACTTCGGTAAACCAGATTCGCTCATCTCTGAAACCGTATCTTCTATAATATTCATTTCAATAATAAGAGAACAATTAGAATCTACTTGTGTTTGGATTTCTTTGATTTCTTCTTCAGTCAACCAATTACTGTTTGCATCTGGGCTATTTTCGGCCTTCTTGAAAACAGCACGTTTTTGATCGAGAAGCTTCTTTTCGGTGATCTTTTTATCGTCGTACTTCTCTTTGAAGAGACGCGTTAATTCTTGGCGAAAGTTTTCAGCTGTAGAATGTTTTGATGCAGTGAAAAAGCAATGCACTAAATGGCAATTCATCTCTTTCGTCCAGGTAACGCGCGAATTTTTCCGTGCCATATCATTAGTAGATTTCTGCTGAATTTTCAGCTGCATATTTGATGCATCTCCTGTTGACTTCGGCGCTGTTTTCCCAGGCGCTCCATAAGGTTTTTTCGGCATGGTGTTACTTTTCAGATTGTCTCTCTCAACATCACGTTATTTCTCTGTTCTCCATCTTTTCCAGCCGTTCGAACAGCTGTTTTTCAGTTTTCATATGATTTTGTTATTTGTTATTTATGAGTGAAGACATTGTAAGGTCACAACAACGTTCTACAAAAGTGACGTCGATTTTTCAAAATAGTGACGTCAGTTGAAACGATTGCGAAAACGGAGTTTAGGTGGTAAACATTACTTACGCGATGTCCTCGAGCAAGTGCTTGCATCTTGATGACTGAATATCGAATGACCAAAAACAATTTCCTTTGCTGAAAAAATAAACAAACATTCCATTAACCTAATGACACAATCTCAAAGTAAATTCTAAATAAAAAAGGACCAAAACACGAATATAGGATAGGTGGTAATTATGGTTAACCTGATCAATTCAGTTACCTGGTACTTTCTGAAGTGACTTGCAATCTTGATTTGACTTGCCTTCATTCTCAGGAACTAAAGGATGAAAAATATTAAGTGTCAAATTTGCTGCAGAAAAAAAGAAAAGGTGTGAACGTTCAAATAGGAAACAGACGAGCTTACCTTGCTTCTGGCCGAGAATCCTCGAGCGACTTTCTGCAGCAGAATAACGAGAGAAATAACGCGTTCTTTTCGTTTTTCCTCCAGCAAGAAAAGCTGAGAAAGAGAGAAATTAACAATTATAATCGATTTTAAATTAAATGTTTAACATATTGAAAGTTTATCGTGGCTTGGATCACGAGATTTACGTATATTGGCTACGTTTCGAGAGATTCTTCTTCCGTCATCGGGCAATGTGGAGGATGTTTTCCCCACTATTTGCACTAACGTAGCCGAACGTAAATCTCTTGATCCAAGCCACGATAAACTTCCAATATGAATATCACTGGGTCGATAAACGCAAACTTATTTAGATTAAATGTTTAATATTCATTATTTACGTAATCTATATTCTCGTATGAAATCTCTAAATTTTAACTTTTTCAAAATATTTTAATACAATTTCAGCGCTAGGGGAGGCTTCTATCTTAGGATATTAGATCCAAAATATAAAAAGAACCTTGGCAAAAAAATAACCTAATTGACGAACATAAAACAATTGGTGTTTGTAGTATTATGAAAAGAGATAATTAAAAAGGTTAAGAAATTTAACAACAAGCTTACCGTTCGGGGGTCACGGATAAAAAGTTTGGTTTTTCCAAATTCGATGTCCGGAGAACTAATGTTCAAAACCTAAGGTAAATAATAAATGGATAAAGAATAAATCACAATTTTAGAATTAAATGAGAATAGAAAGGATGAAAGAAAAGAAAAATTGTTCAAAATTCATTAACAATCACCATCACCACTAAAAGGAGAGAACATGCTCTAGTAGACACAAACCTTCATAATTTCTTGCACGCCTTCCTTGGCGTTCCCACGTCGATAGTTGGGCCATGTATCATCACATAACATCTTATACCTCATTAAGACCGAATTGTATGGTTGACGGTAGCAATATCCCGCACGTCGAACGCGAATGTTCTCTAATAGCCTGAACCAAATAAATAGAATAGTTCAAAATATTAGTCACTTCATTTAAGGCCCTTGGTTTGGCCCTTGGCGCGGTCCGATGAATTATTGTATCGTATGATATAACTAACCGTCAATGGCCGTGACGAAAGATAAAAATATGTCGACGCTTAATACTAAAACATCTATTAGCCTGTACTCACGCAACAACAGCCTATAAAATGAATATACGTTCTACTCAGAAAGATTAAAAGATGCTGCCTCAGCTCTTACCCTAAATATCGAACTTGATGTCTTGTGATGTTGTCCGAAAAGACGGAGGGAGATTTGATATCATTCGGCTAGAGGTTTGTAAAGAAAAATTTAGAAACTTAGATTTTTCAGATAAAATGCCAAAGCATTTAGCATAAAAATAGTATGTCCTATCATCTACACAAGTTAACTAAAAGAAAACAATTTTAAGAAGATAATTATGGAAACGAGATGAAGCACAAGGTGGAAATTTTAACAGTTCCCCACTTCGTATAATGTCATTGTAACTCTGCATTTTCTTTTCTCTCGTGAACCTATTCCTTAACATCGTGTAATGGGATATGGGAAGCAGCATACCTTGATGCAGCGGATGTAGTGAGGTCGTTTACTCATCAAATCTTTGACCAGCATAGAAACGGAGGACTTCATTTGTTGCCCAACTGTTGGTGGTCTTTTCTTGTTTTTATTGATCGGGTCACCTGTAAGTGACATAACAATGAATTCAACAAATTAATCTTCAGAGGACCAATCAGAATTCAAGCCATTCTAGACGAGGCCGTCCATACTCACAGGCTCACATTACATTCAAAATAAATCTTTCAAGTTTAAGTCATGGAAATAGACCAGTTGTGACAATCAATTTTGTTTACTTCTTCAAGGAAGTGAAGCTTATACCTTCAGGGAACATTTCTTTGAGAAAGAAGAGATCGCAACTATACATGGCTTGTGACATATCCTTGAATAACAGGTCATTGTTCTTGTCAATGAAACCGTCTACATTGTATGTAACCTGTACAGGATAAAGGAAAAGAAAGCATAACCCATCCATCTGATAATGAGAAGCTACTCGTTAATGCATAGAGGAGAATGATCCATTCAAAGAGTCCTTACTCTTACTGATGGTCATATTCTAAAATCAATACAGAGAGAAATATTTTCACCCACCATAAAGTAAAAATTAAAGATTAAAGAAAATGACGGCTTACATTTCCAGCAAAATGTTTGAGCAAGAAACATTCGAATCCAAGTTTAGTGTCTGATCGACTCTTGGTTCGACTGTCGTAGTGTTCATGTTTCAAACAAGCTGTGTTCAGTTTGTCCAAAAATGTCTTATCTGTTACCTGAAGGATGAAATATACATGCAAGTTAGAGATTGTACTCTATAAGAATCGATATGAATTTATCTAAGGCAAGAAATATGTAATGATTATTATTATTTCAAACACAAATTTAGCATGTCCATTATGATCAGACTAGTCTTCACCTAGCTCATTTGCAAGAGGAAGAAAGTGCGAGAAAAGAAAACTTACATTTCCAGGAAGAAGACACTGTTCATCAAGGTGTGCCAAAATACCAACTTTGGGCTGAGAGGGAAAAATAAGTGGAAATGATCAAATCTTCAATCATGGACATAAAATTGTCAATGTGGAGTGAATAGGGAAACAACGACGTAATCACAAAATAATTAAAAACAAGACCGATGAAGTTTCGGACGGTATCTTACAGCGTCGATCAATTCACAAATGACAGCATTGTTGAAATAGTCAATGTGGATCCATTCTATTCCCTAAAAATGATAAAGCGAGGATAGTTAAACCTGAAGTATTAATTCAAATATCAACCTAAAAAACGAGGTTTTCTCGAAAGGAATCTTTTTCGTTATGAAATGTTAGGTTTAAAATACTTGAGGGTGGAATAGCTACCTCTTTGACGTATTCTTCTTGTTCAGTTTTCAGCGTCAACTCAATGAAAAGTTGTTGAAGTTTCTCGTTGCAATAATTGATAATGAACTGCTCAAAAGAATTTGCCTGTGAAATAAAAATGCCCAGTTCTGTCAATCTTACGAGTTAAAAAGTCGAAGCTGGAGTCTATAGAATATTCTCTTTCATAATTTCAATAATTTCGTATTTTTAGATGGCATTAAACATATAGAAAAATGAATTATTTCCCACTTTTGACGTACAAGAAAAATAAAAATGAAAGTTGCAAGTCGGGATGGTCTACATACCTCGAACACTTCGAAACCGTAGATGTCGAGAACACCAATAACTTTCTTTCCATAGGCACGTTGTGGTGCTCGAATCTTGTCATTGATTCTTTGAATGATCCAGCTGAACAAACGATTGTAGATGGCCTTACATAACGCATCACGACCGTATAACGCCTGATAGAAAACAAAGTTCGTGGACCAGTACCATTTTTGAGATTTGATACCTTTCATAGCTTCAACGTTTAGAGTTAATTACAAATACTCGTTGGCAAACCGAGACAACAGTCATCATTAGATACAGTATTAAAAGAGAAAGTGTAACATAACGACTCAAGTAACCATTTTCACCTAAGGTGATCAAATTAAATTTGTTATTTCATGGGCCCGAACGACCCTGTCTTTACTGTTAGAATTGCTTGAACGTCAATCGGATGTTAGAACTTATAAAAGCGTATTATTGACAGGTTTACTTACGTCTGATTTGCTGAGATGCGTGGTGACTTTATCAGTTGCTGATTGAACAGTTCGTGTGATCAAAATGTTGATCAATTGCTCTGGTGTGCAACCGAATAATTTGGCTGCATTCACTATCTCTGTAAGAAAGTTAGAAAGAAAATTGGTACTAATTAATTGGTATCATTTTCGATTGCAAAATCCTGAGAAAGTAGTTGAAAGGGTAATCAAAAGGTCAACGGAAGTTTTCATAAAATTTCACAAATTCTTTTTGCTCTTGGTTATAAGCATACTACTTTAAATCAGATTAAATTTCGCGAGCGAAAAAAAATCGCAAAATTTTCTGGATTTAATTTTGAGTCAGAGCTTTGAGAAATTTCGCGTGGATTTAATTTCGCGAAAATGGCAAAAATTCGCGCGAAATCGCGAAATTTAATCCAATAAAGTAAACGAAGAAGTACGATAAACCTTTATCACCTTTATCATCGACCACATTCACCGTGTCCATTCCATTTCTAAAAGTGTCCGAAAATCGGACGTTGCCAAGGTGCAAAATGGCGGCAATTAAACGATATACACCATGAATTTCGTCTTGTAGAAAGCCAATCTTCTTCATTGCCGACTAAGAATAATTTGAAAAGAGCGTTAGTTCTGATGATGTGCTTTTAATCTGCGTTTTAATCTTAGTGCTGCCACGATCCTGAAAATGCAACAATATGGCGGAAATCAACGAAAATTCTAACAAGGAAATTCAACAAAATTATGGATATTGCACACCCAATAACTGTTTAACAAACACCATCATAGCAGATAATGACACCTTACAATGTAGGAGATGTGATAGACTTGTCCATTATGCCTGCTCTGAGCTACCGGCTTATCAGATTCAGATTTGTCTGCAATATAAAAGCCGGCGCTTCGAATGTGTAAATTGTGTTAAAATAACGCCACTCTTACTTGAGAGGATTAAAACAAGCAGACAAAAAGCTCGCAGTCACATCACAACAAAAGAAGCAGATAAAGATGAACATTAAGGATCGAAATTAGGTTTCAACGAGAGAATAACCTCTCTAGAAAGGAAAGTCGAGAAGCTAATGGATAAAAAAGACGTAAACAAAGAACGGAACAACAAACGATCTGAAGCACAGCTCAACAATACAGAAACAAAAAAACAATCATATGCAGAAGTCACCAAAGAAGATCTACAAAAACAAGAGGTGACCATAAAAAGTTTCATCAAATCAGTGAACGAAGAGGAGCGTTGGCTCAAATCAACCAAGTGCAACATCATGGTGCATGATTTAGGTGAAAACAAGCACGAAAACGAAGAACAGCAACGAGTTGGCGACAAAGATTTTATAGAAAGAATACTGAAAGCACAAATGGGTTTCGATGTGACGATAATCAAGGTAGAACGCATAGGTGCTCGTAAAGATGAAATGTATACAAATGAACGATGGAGACCATTAAAAGTTACTATCGAGAGTGAAGAAGAAAGGATTAAAATACTTGCATCAGCCCACAAACTAGATAAAGATGATTTTAGAGTGTCAGACGATTTTTCAAGGAAAGAACGCGAGATAATAAAGCAATGGCATCATAAAGCAAAAGAAAAAACATCGAAAGAAAAAGACAAGAGTCATATATGGAAAGTGAGAGGTAGTCCTAGGACTAAACTCTATTTAAAGAAATTTACGACGGAAATAATATCATGATTGTAAGAAGAGTGGGTCAGAGGCCCAGTAGCTGTAAAACTCTATAATAGAATTGACAAACTAATGGAATGATAAGATCCATAAATTGTAAAGATGTAAGATTGTTTCATAGAGGTCAATAGACCTAAGAAATACACTTCTATAAATTAAAAAAAAAAAAAAATTTAAACACACACACATAAGCATAACATGTACCCTATCAGCCCTTTTTATACCAGCCCTAAGTAAAACAGGCACTTTTTGAGCTTATTACGCAAGTTGATGACGTAAAAAAACTATAAATTCGCTAAATTTGATTCAAAGCAGATGAGCCGAATTCCACAGTTAATTTCTGGTAAATTGCTGACCAATAAAGATCGATACTTTTCGTAAAGTTTTAGATATAGAGCAAAAAAACTTTTATTTTAATTTTCTTATCAAAATGTAATTCATGATTTAAACCAGTAAAACTACTTCCACAGCTCTTAGGTTGTAAGTGTAGATTCAGACCCTTTTCAATGTAATTCATGATTTAAACCAGTAAAACTACTTCCACAGCTCTTAGGTTGTAAGTGTAGATTCAGACCCTTTTCACACCGGCACTTTATTTGCCGGCCCCAATTTCAACGGATTCACCAATGCAATGAGAGCCGTGTGAAAAGAGCAGCTAAGGTAGTCGAATCTTTTGGATAAAAGCCCTGAAACAAAGCTAAGAATTTGAATAGCGTACCTCGACGACGGAGAACATCTTTCGATCATCAATGGTTGGGACAGTATAACATCCGTTTTGATTCAACCAACCGTATGTATCCATGCTTCTTTCCAAAGATAATTTACCTGATGATCAAAAATGAAAGATTACTAGTTCTGCTAGTTTAAGAGTCGTAAGAGAAAGTACTGATTATACAAATTGGATAGCACTAATAGATTTCTTAGATTTATTTACTTTTATAGTTATTTTTCTAGGTCAGGTCCTTTGTCTAGGATGGTTTAGTGTCTACCTTTTTCATACAAATTGCTCAAAGATAACTCTGGAAAACACAAATATGCTCCACAAACAAAACTTTAGATTCACTTACTAAGTAATTCATCGCTTCCACCAGTCAATAGATAGTAAAAGATGTGGAAATTTCGCTCCCCTGATAATTGATGAACTACACGTGACTAAAATGAGGAAAATAAAATCAATGTTTGCATGAAAGGTATACAAATAACGCCACATCTATCTGCGGTAAGATTCTGCTTTCTTGGGAACGATTCTTGAATGGAAAGTTTTCTAATTTTGCCATGATATTGTAGAATAACAATCGTAAAATCATAGACTTACCTTTTCCAGTAAATCTGAAAGAACGAAAAAAAATTATCATTAAAACGAATGAAGCAGTCTTCAAGTGAAATTTTCTCGAAAAATACAAATAAATCAATATTATGGTGGCTTGGCTAAAATTGGGGAAAGTTGGAAAGGCAAATATCCAAAATTGTAAATTGAAGCTGATATAGTTAGAGGGGCGCCGAAGTTAGTGATCAAAAGGAGTCTTTATAAACCCCCATAAATTCAGCTACACTCCGCATTTCTGGAACTTTTATGACGACAATCAATGGAGGAATGGGGATAAAAGAAGGGTTCACTTACAATTAGTGATAACACCACCGATTGGAAAACCTTTGAAATCGAATTCCAAATCCATGTATTTCCCCTAGAATGAAAGTATGAAACAAAAAAATCAAACTTCCCGAAAAAGGGACCAGGAATAGTCATTGGACTTAGCTCTGCTTATCTCTTGCCTCTGAGGCAATGAACCAGCCCATGAGATTTTGATTTTTGTCATAGTACTTACAAATCTACTTGAATTGTCGTTCCTCGTTGTCTTGGCGTTTCCGAATGCTAGAATGAAGATGCAATGAAGTTCATTTCAAGAATAAGTAAACATATAAACTCTCAGAAGGCCCTCCAAAAAGGCCAGGGTATCAATATAAAGCATTTTAATCTAATTTTTTTTTAATTTCTTAATATTTTATTGAATTTTGTAGAATTCAGCCAAAAAGAACAGAAAGCCTATTTTTGAATTTCGCTGACACAGAAGAGCTTTGAAGATACAATCGAACACGCTGAATTTTAAAACTGAGCTAACGTACCTTCTAAAACAGGATTAGATTGAAGGAGTTGTTCCTTGATTTCTCCAACTTTATCGCCATGCCCAGAGACGGCTGCAACGTATCTCATCACGATTTTTGATGCCTCTGAAAAGAAGGGAATTAAGATTCCATATTGATTAACATATTGGAGATTGCTTGCCCTAGTTTGAAACATTGTGTAGCTGAATAAACTAATAGCGTTAAAATAGCACTAACAGCATTGAAATCGAAAGCCATGGATAAACATTAGCAAGGTCATTTATCAAGGGAGTTTCCAAAGGTTATGAAATTATGCAAGAGGATGTTCTGCGAAGAAAGTTTACCCGTTTTCCCGGCACCACTTTCACCAGAAATGATGATACATTGATCCAAATTGTAATCTCGCATACTACAATAAGCATCGTCTGCCAACGAAAATCTAATGAAGAAGTAATTTAAGTGAAAGTTAAAGCAAGGATTTTTTTGATTAAATGGTGTTGAAGTTTGAGTCACCAAACATTTCTCACCAGGTCAATTTCCTAATTTTGAAAAGGTATCCTCTGTTGAGAACTTCCGTGTGTTGGTCGGTGAAAGAAATACTTACATATGAGGAGGAACTTCGAAGATATTTTTAGTTCTGTATTCTTGCATGTATTCTCTGGTGTAGATGGGGAGTGATTTGTAAGGGTTGACAGACACAACCACATCACCGATGTATGTCTGAAATTCGAAATTGTACAGGTAGAGTAATGCAGAGGTAAACAATTGATTTGCAATGAAAATAGGGGTTAAAGGTCAACAAGTTGCTATATATAAATTAACGAAGAGCACAATCGCGGCTGCTTTTAAATTCCCAAAAAATACATGAGAAATTGTTTTTAAAGATCAGAGCCTAAACACTTTGAAGCAAGATATAAACACTACTTACGTATATTTTGGATTCATTGAAGCGAATCTGAAGATTGTGGAGAAGATTATCTTCGGTGACAGGATCCAAGAGGACCATGTCATTGACACCTACTTCTTTATTGGTAATCACCATATCTGATCTGACTTCTCTAGGTATTTGTGTTTTTAGATGATGTGTTGTTATTCTGTTCTACTTTTTGTTGAAAAATGAAACGATTGGTTTAATCACAATATTCTTAAGTTTCATTCCTTTATATTCTATTATTTGAAAGGAGGCTGTCTCATTCTTGCTTGGTCAGATAACTGTGAGTATAAAAGTAATACAGCAGACGATCAACAATGGTATTGCAGAAGAAGGGGCACCCTTATAACTCAACAAACGTAAATCATCATAACAACGAAGGGATCGAGTCGACAGGAAGTTTTCTCTTTTTCAATTTCACTTTGAACAACACAATGAAGCTAGACATCTAAAGCATTCATTACAACAAAACGAAGTGTGTCGTCAATAGCAAAGATTCTTGATTAAGCAATAAGCAAGTCATTTTAAAATCTTTAATCTTTTAATTAAGCATGATATGCAAACGTGCCTTCTGGTCGATCACCGCTTGGAGATCTGTATTTCCTGAATACAAACATATATAATTGAAGGCTTGTGATGGAGTTTGGCAGGTGATTTTTCTCCCATCTTAGCAAATAATTAAGATAAAATCCAAACAATGTCAAACATTACAACTGTGATAAGTCAATTCACAAAAAGTTTCAAACCTCGAATTTCATGTATAAAAACTTTCAGCTTTAGAAATTTCCAGATTTATAAAGCAGAAATTCAATCTCTTGACAAGTCTATAAAAGATAAAAATATCGAAACGTATCATCTGCAAGATCTTTGCATATCCATATATCTTATCCATGTGAGGATTACGATATTTGAACAGGGATGGCGATGAAAAAAAAACAGACGAGAAATATGTATTTCACTCAGCAATTAAATATTGCTCTATTTAATTTCCATCGACTGTTATATCCGTTTGCTAAGAAAATAAGCTAAACAAGTGGACATAAGACAAAACACGATACCTACTGTAATTAGTTTTTTCGTTGAGTTACAATTTCAAAGTCGAATATGAATTACTAGAATTGAGGACTAATCGAGAGATCGTGTGTTATGTTTATGTTTATGTTTTATAACCATCCCAGAAGATTATGGTTGAGTTGAAAAGATAACTTGACCAAATCTCACTTAATCATCGAAAGCTAACCCACTGGAAGACTTTTTCCGATCACCATCAAGAGTTTTTCAAAAGATTTATATCCCCTCACAAAACACAAATTACTCACAATCCCCATCAAAATATAAGGAAGACCAAAAAAGACAATCTTTCCTTTAAGAGGAACAAAACGATGAAAAATTAAACATTTTAAAACAGAAATTCAAATTCTTCAATAACGTCTACAATTAAAGAAGATTTATTTCTTCTCAGCACACCATTTTCTTTCCAACAAAACATGAAAAGACTCCCCTCCTTACTTAATGTAAAGAAAAATTGTTCAATATTTGATAGCTCGATAGATCCTTTTTCGTTTATATAGTACACCTTTAATATCAACAACAGAAAATCTGTCAACAAAGAAGCTAGACAAACACTGAACAACATTTTATAAACTGCATGCAATTTTTTATTTGATTGGCACTTTCTAAAAGACGATTTTTCTTCTAGCCTTAAAAAAGCGATTGAGATTCAATGTCTATAGCCTTCGTAAAACTGACAAAATAATACAATTAATATCCGGAATAACCTGAAGTTTGATCGACATTTCAGACAGTTGCAATCAACAAAACTTTTTTGAAATGATTGAGGAAAGAGCTTTTGTTCTCACTTGACAACGTTCGCAGCAAATTCTAATTAATGAGAAAATGCTTAAAATGTTAATGACGATCTAAAAGAAAATGCTAAGTAATATCAATCAAGAAAGGAAAATTCATCCCACAACAATAAAAAATCCTCAAAAAGAATATAACTATAATTGAAATTGACGTAAAACTTCTTATAATTCTAATCAAGATACGACACACGTCAATAAAACCTTAACCTCAAACATTTTTGTCCTACAAAGTAAAGGTCTAGGGTTGTATAATATGATAAGCAAAGATCAACACACAGAAATATGGACTGATTGATGGATGTAAAAGATGATGAATGACTGTTTTCCTTTAACTGTGAATTCGAAACGTGATTATAAAAACACTTCAAAGACACCCAGACAGATCCTTCATAACATAAACCAAAACTCCTTTGAATGAAGGAATGATTACATCATGAGCAACACAGGATAAATAAAACCTTTTTAATCTATAACGTTTATCCATCTTCTCTTTCCACCATTTATATGGCACCTTGTGATAATGAATCAACGATTTCCATCATCTGACTGACTCTAATTTCTCTTGTCATTTTTGTCATTTGAAAAATTAATCTAAATTACAAAAGAAGCCAAATAAGGCGAAAATGTTTGAGCAATTAGTAACTTCGAACTGTAAATTGATTTAGCAATAAGTACCTTCTTCTAACGTCATTCACACGAAAATAAACAAACTCCTTTTATCCAAACTGTCACACATTGTTATCAAGTTGTTTATTTTGGAGAAAATGACGGTCTAGTGAAATTGTATATTTTAATACTTTTACTTCCTTCTGGTATAAAGCTTCGAATATTTTTTAAACGATACAGACACTGAAACGATACGAAAACGGAAGGGTAGTGCCAAAAGTATCAAGTTCTCATTCTTCTAATTTAAATCATAGTCCGTATAAAAAACCCAGGTCTGGAAGACTTTTGTTACTCACCATTGTTTCTTACTTGAACTTGCGTTGAGAAATTAGATTGTTCTGCTAACTTTTTTATCATGTGATTAATCTTAAACCAATCCCAAGAGGAGTACTTGGTGAAATGAGCAAATCAATTTTTATCTTTTATATAGCACGTTTTTTTATAAGAACATTCAAAACTTTTGAAACCTTCGGATATTCTTAACTTTTTTAGTTTTAAGCCTGAAAATGTTCCTAGCATGTTCTTATTTTCCACATTTTGTTAGCATTTTTGCCCATCTTCTGAAGAAATCGGGTGTTTTAGAGTCCCCAAAGCATTAAAATGTTCTTAACTTGTTCTTAACATTTTGGCCATCGAAGCCTTATGTTCTTATATAATTTTCTTTATAAAAAAAGTGTATTAACAAAGGAAAAAGCCAACAAAAAGTTTAAACAATAAGCTTCAAGACCAGGGTTTTTTATGAGGACTATGTTGAAATTGGAAACCGTTATAGTAAGATAGTTCAAATCATGAATCCAATACCCAATTTCCATACCAAATACAAAAACTCTGGAAAACAACCTGGTTATCAAAACTAATCCATGAACATTGAAACAATGAAACACATAAGACATAACTGGTCAAAATACAAAAAGCATATCTATTGGGTGAAACTATCAACACTATTGAAAAAGAATTTTGAAAAAGAAACAAAAAAACTATTAAACGCTTTATTTTATAAAAACAATCCACTATCAGAAAAATGCACAGCTTAATAAATAAGGTTTCTAGAAAACTCAAACCATCGCGCTTTATTACCGTGACATTTTCTTCGTTTAGAAAAAATAATGATAAAAATAATAATTTGCCTAAAAGAACATTGATCTATGCTTATAAATAGCGATTCTATTAGATAAAGGTTTGTTTTTTGAGCCGAAAATCTTTTTTTGTGAAAATCTGCTTCAGCCATCTTTTACCAATGATGCTAGCCTTAAACTTTCATGCAAAAAATCTGAAAAAATTAATGATCCAATTTTTCACAAAAGTCTTAAAAACCCTTTTGTTAGCCGTTTTTTGACTGAAATTTGCCCAAAAAGTTTTTTTTTCGAAAATCGGGCTCCGTCACATTTTGGCCACCCACCATTTTGCACCTTTGTAACAAAAATCAAAAGACTCCTATATGATTCAATCCTGAGAAAAATTGGTAACAGACGAACGGACAAACGAACAGACGAACGAACACAGGTTAATCTATAGGACCTCCACCCCACCGGGGTAGGTTCAAAAAACTAGCAAAAATATATTAGAAAATCATTTTCACAACATAGTACTGTTGCAAAGACAATCTATTGTGATTGAATTTTGATCTTTTAAATAGTCTCCCACGTTTCGTGTGCTTATCATCGTTGAACATTAACAGTTTAATGGAACGTTCGTCGGTCGAGCATGTTTAGCACATTCAAGCTGCTGTTTTCAAATAAAATTGGACGAATCAGATGTACAACATATTTCATGGAGTCTTTTGTTGGTTATTTGATAACTGCAAACGTTGTTAGATTCATTTACAAAAAGAAATCCACCTCTAACCATTCGACGTGTGAATCAACGATGAGTGACGTTTAGTCTCTCGAGTTGGCTTGAATCTAAATTTAATTTGCAGCGGAGACAAAAAAGGCTATAAGTATAACTTTTGATAGAATTCGAATTAGATAGCGGTTTTGTGCTCGCTCTGGTAAGTTATGGCATGTCTTAAAATTACCATAATTTTTAGATCGCATTAGTCGACAGAAAATGACCAAACAAATGACTGAACATGAAGGGTACTATGATGTAGTTTCTAACCTGAGGTGTAACCTAATTGTTTTTTCGCTGATTTTCGCGAAAAACCGCAAAAACTGATTATTACGTAATAATCGATGACGTCATCAAAATTAAAAATTGAATTTCTCAAGAATGGTTTATCCAATTGTCTTCAAACTTTAACCAAAGATGTATCGTACTAAAGTCGATCATTTGAAAAAATTTTCTTATCGAAATTTCAATGACGTCAGCAGAAAAATCCTATTTTCTGCTGACGTCATCAAAATTTCGAAAAATTATTTTTTTCAAAAGATCGACTTTAGTAAGATACATCTTTGGTGAAAGATTGAAGACAATTGGATAAACCATTCTTGAGAAATTCAATTTTTAGTTTTGATGACGTCATCGATTATTACGTAATAATCAGTTTTTGCGGTTTTTCGCGAAAATAAGCGAAAAAACAATTAGGTTACACATCAGGTTAGAAACTACATTATAGTACCCTTTATGTTCAGTCAATTGTTTGGTCATTTTCTGTCGACTAATGCAATCTAAAAATTATGGTAATTTTTAATTTTTGAGACATGCCATAACTTACCCGAGCGTTAAAAAGATAATTTGGATTGAAATATTATCAAAAAAGAAAAAAATTAAAAAATGGAAAAACGAAGAAGAGGAAAATCAGCTTCTTGTAGATTAATGCTATCTTCATTTTTACATCAGAAATTCTTTAATCTTAGAACCTCATAAATGCGCAGAAAATTCAAATATATTCATAGAGTTGTAAACTACAGCCTAAAACTTTGTCCTGGTTGACTTGAAAAAAGAGCTCTTTTTATTTTGAGACAATTATTGAAGAAGTTGATTTTCTACGTCTTCTTTATGATAGTATTCCACTCTCTTTTGTCTTTTCAACAAACACAAAATCGCTATCAAAAGTTATACCCTTTTTTGTTTCCGCAGCAAATCATAATGAGAGATAGACTTCAAATTCAAATTTTGGCATGAATAGATATAACTATTTAAGAAAATGATGCGAGTTTTCAAAGAAGTATTAAAGTTTTGAAGAAGATTGGTCATTTCTGCAAATTTATTATTTGCCTGTTGAAAACGGTAATATTATTTATTACTATTAGTTATTTCACTGTCCAATAATAGAGCAATCGGCTAACATGAGACTCGCTTTTTTGTTTTGATGGTGTTTAAAAACTGAAATATTTTTGCAAGGTTAGCATTTTTTCATTACAATGCAGACCTCAATTCTGATACTGTCAAACTGGCTTTTATCCTGATTTCAATGGTTTAAAAAACGTCTCTATCATCCATTTTTTATGTACGTTTTTCTATTCCCTTTTAACTTCTTGAATTTGTCTATAGGTGTTGTACATTTTTATTACAAACTTTTCTCAAAGTTTAACATAGATAAATTGAATGAATTTAAATTTATGAACATTCCTATTGCATAGAAAAAGAAATATACGAGAAGATAAGAATGTTGCAATGTTAAGTTGAAGGAGATTTGGAAATCTTGTCATAATCTTGTCATAGGCTACGCCATTTTTCGCAATTTTGTCTTTTTTGCAAGTTTTTTTTTTCCAGCACCAGTTCATTTTGACATAAATTTGAATTGATATGGAATTGTTTACACTACAATGACGTCTAATGCTATTTTTAGGTATCTCCTCAATTGGGTATTTGTGCAATTTTTTCTTGGTAACCTTATTTTGTCTTCGATGTCTTCTAAAGCAGTCTAAAGAGTGAATAGTCAGGTAGAATTGCATAACTACGCGGACAAAAATGGTGTAGAGATGAAATTTTGCACAGAGGTCCAGGAACATGTCAGGAATCAGGGCTACATGATGAGCTTGTCAACGTTCCAATTTATTGCTCTCAGTACAAATGCTGACGTCATCAAAATCATCATTTTTTGGACTTTAGAGGTCATATCTCGGGATCATGTGGTCCAAATTTAAAAAATGACCCCATTTTCTTTATCTACTCATCAAGAGGAATCTCCTTGTTTAGCTATTTTCGATATTTGAAAACCATTGAAAATCAGTTATCCCCCCTTGATTAATTGTAGAAAAAAGTACCATGTCCGCCATTATGGATTTGAGGGTGCTCCCATCTTCCTGGGGGTAGGGCTTTTTTTTGGTGATTCCTGACACGTTCCTGGACCTCTGTGCAAAATTTCATCTCTACACCATTTTCGTCCCGGTTTTGGCGGTTTATGACCTAATTCTACCTGACTAGAAAGCTTTTGTAAGAAACTTTTTTAAATTTCTATAGGAAGAGTTTTTCTTCAGTGTGGACCAATTTTTGGTGAGGAAAGATCTAATGTTTTCTCATCATAAAAGGCTGTTAAATGAAAAATAGAAAAAATAAAATATGGCAATAAAATTTTAAATTCTGGTGGTCTGAACTTGACCCGAATATCAATGTTTGTGCCAAAAGAATGAGTTGCTAGCTATTTGGCCTGAACGTGACCTGAAAATGTTTGGGGTATGTTCAGGTCATATCATGGGTCATAAGAGACAGCTACACTGTTATTCAACCTTTTCAAATCAAGTAAAACATAGTGTCGGTATAATTAAAAACTTAGAATGAAGGAAAGAGAAAAGGGCTACTGTCAACAACCAAGGCAGTATTACTTCTTTTCAAAGTGCTGACATCGAAACATAATGACAAATGTTGACAATAGAAACATGTACTTCATTCAGAATCACTTCTTTCCCGCAACAACATGTTAAAAGTTTCAAAGAGCATGATTGTATATGACATTTGTCTGCTCTCCTCTGCACACTCTCCACTGTTTTTGTAACTTGTTTAAAAAATGTAAAAAATGGGGTGGTTTCTATAAGGATGCGTATTGAAAGAATAAAAGGAATATCGGTGATTACCTTTTTGGCCCATTTTAAACAGACCCTATTATGCCACTGCATTTGGTCATAAAATACCTTATCAGTAAAATTATTTTTGTCAGGTCGGCTGAGAAGCTCATATTTTGGAATAATGATCAGACAAATCAATTAATTGAGGCATATGCATGTTTCCCACCAGTGATGCAAGTTAGCTACCTGATTTTACGGTAGCGAGTCGAACAAGTAAATGTTGAACAATTGGGCTGTCAAACAACTGGAGTTCTAACTTATTTGACAGTCAACAGTTCAGCTGTTTAAGAGTTTCATCAAAATGTTGAACAAAGGTACTATTGAACAAGTGACATGGGACCAAAGTCTAAAACATGTACCGTTATTTTGTATAAGATTCCCATTTCTGCACTAAGATTCTTGTCAGCTTGGTAAATAGTGTGTTTCCATTTAAAGAAATGATGTGCAAGTAGCAAGTCATCGATTACGCAAGAAATCAACAAAAGAAACCAATAAAAGACCAAAGAGAAAAGCTGTAAGTGGGACAAAATTATTGTTTGCCAATCTTGGGGATTTGTCAAACTAAAAATTAAGTTGGCAGGTTTCATGAGTTTTCCTGTGGTATATATCGGCGAACTGCCAATTGCGGACTACCAATTGCGGATTGGCGAACATGACTAAATAGAATAAAAACTAAAAATTGACCCCCTGGAAAATGTTTAGATTCTTTTATTTTTGTTCAATTGCAAACGCCTGTGAAAGTGCCAAATAAGCGCTTTCATCCAATCAGAAAGGATTCTTTGAAAAATTAACACTCACATCAAATTCCTGCTTTCATTTGAAAACTATAAGATAAAAAATTCAACTCTTAGAATCAACAATTGAAACAAATAAAGTTTTATGTTATCCAAGACGTAACTGAAAAGCCATTAGCGCCAAAAATTAAGGCCAGTCTTTAACTTTTCTCATATGCCGCAATCTCATTAGTTGAAATTTAAAAAAGACTTTCCAATGGAGCGAATTACAGAAGCCAAGATTAGAAGAGATCACTTTGCGCTAAATTCTATTAAGCAATTGAAGTCCGCTCACATCAACTAAGTCATAGAAACCAGGCTCTTACTGACATATATTATCATACATCATTTTATCGCATGGCCGGTTAGATAAAAGCCCCTTGAGAGAGCAAGACATCAAAAGATGACATGAATAGTTAATTACTTTTGTCAGATGTAACTTTTCTAGACATAATCTATTTTGTGATATATGAATGACGGAAGAAGTGTGGCTGATAAACTTGGTGGAACTTGTTATTTGAATTCGTTAAACCAACAAACGATCGAACTCCATCAAACGATTACAGTTTGAGTAAAAAAATTAATCAAACCTAATCAAACACTCGCAATTTTTTAAGCAATAGCAGTTCGATTAGTTTGGTCAGTAAAAAGTTTGATTAGTTCAATGATTAAATTCTCCTATCCTCCTTGAATTGCAAAAACTTTACCGTGGAACACACATGCAGTTGCCATTTGGACAGTTCCCGGACGAAAAGTTTATTGTAACCGGATATTTTGATTTGAGTTTGATAGAGTTTGATTGATCAGATCTGGCCTAACTTTCCAATATTTATTATTCAACAACCCGAAGTCCTGGTCTCTTTCTGCTAAAAAAAGCGGCAAAATTCTTATGCAAAACGTTAGTAACACACCAAAAACTGATAAAGCAAAGTTGCAAATCTTGAATGTATTCGATTACGTTCGATTGTATTCGATTACGTTCGATTGTATATGTTTACCTTTGATTGATTTAATTGTATTAGATTTTATTCGCTTTGGTATGGTACTTCAAGTGATCCAATTTAATTCAATCGCAATCAAACTCATCAAACATAATCATAATTGAACGAAATCGAAGATTAATCCAATGTAATTGACAATCAATCGAACCAATCGAACATAGTCAACTATCAATCTAACCAATTTAACCTTACTCAAACGCAATCGAATATTACCCAGGAATACACCTTTCTCGTAATTGAAAGTTCTCAGAAATGGCCCAGGAAAATGTGCGCTCCACCGTTGTGTATAAAATTGTTTGGGAGGTAAAAAATGCATTTTTGCCTGCGAGGGGTTAGGGAGAGTGGGATTTCAGCCTCTAACTTTTGACAGCGATCTTCTTTTGGCAAAATATTTTCAGGGTGGTATAATATCATGAATAGATTGAACATACTAAAGTTTGAGGGAATTTTGTTCGACAGAACTTAAGAAAAGCTCAAAAAAACAACTTTTCCTAAGGGAACGCAGACAAAAAAGGGTTTGTTTACCTCCATCAAAATAATGCGCGCACATTAGTTTTACGAATTACGGGAAAGGTGTATCGGCTGTTCATTGAGATTCGATTACGTTCGACAATCGAATCGCAACTATTCGATCACGTTCGATTACGTTTGATTACGTTCGATTGGTTCGATTGCGATTTTTGTTCGAAGTTGTTCGATTGACACCGTCTGGTTACCACTAAGCAAAGAAAAATAATTTTGACCTTTTTTTTACTTTTCAGCTCTAGAAAAGGGTGTTGAATTTAGACAGTTAGTCACACTAGCGTCCCGCCAAAATGCGTATCTAAGATTAATGCTGCGAAAGCGCTATATTGTTTACTTGACTCTCAAGCAAAAAAATGGGCCGCAAAACTTCTAAAGGAATTCATGAAAAAATAACCCGGCGCTTTTTAATGAAATTAACATTTTCAAAAACTTTGAAAAATTGCCTAAAATTTGAGCCATAGATGAAAAAATTTGAGCCAAGCCAACCTTGAAAACTAATTTGAAGATCAACTTAACCCAAGAAAAAGATCTACGGGGAGGCGGAACCCACCTAGATCCGCACACCACCGGATAGGCTGTTTCCCGGAAATTTTGCCGGACCTCAAACAATGACTCATTTACATGTGCGGAATTATTTTTACTTTAGCGTATAAACAAGGCCTTAAAAATTGAAGCGCTGTCTCGGGAATTGAATGACAAATCAGGACAAATTTTGGGTGGTTGATTTTGGCTGCTGCACGTTTTATTTTGTTTCAAACTTTCAAGTTTTAATTAATTGTCTTGCGAACTTGATTCAGGTAACTCTCATCCATGTTGTGCAAATACATCCTGTAGATGACTGATGTTGTTTTTTCTGAAAGCTAGATTTCCTAGTGTGACTAACTGTTAGACGAGGGGTGTTGACATAGACCTTTTTTTTAAAGAGGCAGCCATATTGAATAATTATGTACTCCAGCATAAAAACAATGATGATACAGCCATGTATAATTATTGTATCATGCATATTTTAAAAATTATGCATGGCTGTATCATTGTTTTTATGCTGGAGTAAAAAAAGGTCTATTAGACCACGGTACATTCAAGATTTGACAGTTTTATTTATTTATTTATTACTTAATAAATTTAAAAGAAACTGCATAAGGCGGCAATCACAAATATCTTTGTTTCGCGTCGCCCGACCGACTCTCGAAAATTGAGTAAAATTGAGTCGGTGAGTCGGTAAATTTGTCGGAATTTTTCTGTCAATGACCTTTCCTTCGTTCAAAAATTTTATTATTGCCAATTTTTTGCGAGCGATTTCTGGCGCATTCGCAGCATTTTGACTTTGTTTATCATTACATGCGCCGTTTTGGGGGGTCAGAGGTCACAGTGTTCAAAGGTCATAATTTTAAACCACCCATTACACGCGATTGTTTTGGCGGCTGGCTGGCTGGCAGTTTTCTCCACGAATGCACTCTAAAAATGGATGGAAAAATGGAAACCCGAAAATTTTAACAACCGACCGACCGACCGACTCACTTTTTAGACCCAACGAGGACGCGAAATGAAGATATTTGTGATTGCCGCCTGAGGCAAGAAAGAAGAATATATATAGATTAAGGGGGGGTTTGTACTGTTACGGTGTGACGGGATTGGCCCTTTTTTAGTACGGTATTACAGGATTTGACGAAAAAAAAGACGGGAAAACGGTATTTTAAAATCAGGCGGTGATGGTATTTAGGTACATTTTTGCACGCATGTACGTACAAGCCGGTGTGACGGTGTTATTGTTTTTTCAATTTCCGGGATTCTGGGATTCAGCAAAAATTTTGATGGGAAAACGGTATTTCGAACCCCTACAAACCCCCCCCCCCCATTAAGATATGGTTTATTTCAATAAAATCATACTTTACCTAAAAGCATAGCTTAATCAAATTTTCTCGAAATTCTATTTTTGTTTTTTCTTGTCCAGTTGTCGTTTGTCTTGACGTCTTTGCGTGCATGTGTTTACGTTTTTTTCGCGCTCAAAATATCTGCCATATTTGTTTATGCAATTAGCCTCCGTCTCGGAAGAGGACTGGGCCCGAATTTGCGGACGTTTTCACAGTTTCACTTTCGTTTTCGGCTATACGACAGCGTTTTCAAGCAGAAAGCAGAGGAAATCTGTGAAATTATGGCAGGGAATGCTAACCTATTTTCCCAGTGTTTCTCAAGATTGGAGCAAGATTATTGTTCTAGAAAGTTCATAAAGGCCTAATAGTTTCAGATTAGTATAATTTCATCAGAAGAAACATTTACACCAAAGCTCCTTATTGATATGTGAAGGCTACCAAAAATAGCAATGTCCTCCATCAGAGCAACTTTAACATAAGGGACAAGGACAGTCAAGAAGTCTACTTTGTTGAAAATTTGCACAAAATACTTAGAGAAAATGGTACTATGGAAGCCCATTCTATACTCCTAAATGATAGTTGAAAGATCAGCAGTTGAGAGGGTTAATTAAAAAAGAACTCCAAGCACACAATAAAGTATACATGTATATTATTTGTCCAGAAAGAACTGGCATGTTGTTTGCTTTGTTTTGGTGTTTAAAAATATGTACTTATCAGTCCTAAAAATATATAAATTCGAATATAATGAGGGCAATGAGTCTGGTTAAATGTTACTATATTTACAAGAAAGGATTTCTGAAAAAATACTACTGTATGTACTACTGATGAACTAAACTCAAAAACTAAAACTTTACCATACCATAAATTTACATTACGACAATTTAAAAATCTATCTTTAATAGCAACAAAGAAAAAAACATGGCTCAAAGTTTTAAAAACAGAGCTAGTCAGAGCTTCAATTCAGTAGGTATAGAGCTTTCAAAATGTGAAAACAGACACTGCATTGGAACCAACTACAAGACATACTATCCACACGGTTTTTTCGATTCATGAAAAAAATAAAGTATTTATCAAAAAAAGGTTCTCTTTTTTTTGGTAATCAATTCCAACAAACAACAATCAACAATATAACAGTTTTTTGAAAACCATCCCACAGTGTAAACATTATCAACCAACTAAACCCACACCGCCAAAATTGTAAAAATAAGTCAATATAATTTCTATCAACAATTTCTCGTAAAATGTTTTTTTTCCAACATTCTGATACCAATCATGGCTGGAGGCATCATTTGTAGAGTGACTATGTGGCATTCCATTGCCATACCAAACATCAACCAAACAAAACTGACGCCAAGCCAAATCTGTCGATTAAAATTTCCATGAAAATTATAATTGAAACTTATCTCGTAAAATGCTTTTTTCAACATTCTGGAGGTGTTCAAAGTTAGAGGTATCATATGTAGAGCCAAGAAATACATGAAAAGTCATTTCCTATCCCATTTGCCATGAGATATATGAGTCAACAAATCAAACAAAAACCAACAAATCATATCTCTTCACTTTCATGTCACATCGTGTTTATATGGGGTATCAGAAAGTCAATCCACAAGAAGAGCCATCTTCCTTTATTATGGAGTGTTCCAAAACTATTGGTAGGTTGTTTGGAAGTAAAGAAACCCACACAGTTTGTTTTATTTTGAAGATTTAACTTGAAAACAAACTGCATCTTTCCAGCAGAAACTCGTGTTCCAACCTGCTACATAACATTGGTCAGTCGGGTCTGCTACTAACATGTAATAGTTTTATTATAGCTGAGATTGAGAATCCGTAGGCAGAACTTGTAACATGTATTATGTGTATTATTATGTCAGTCGACTTGAATCATGATATATTACTCACATTTCACTGGATGCATTTTCGCTGTGACATTATCCGCAAAATTTTCTGACCGCGTTCTGAGACGGAGGCTAATATCGAAAGTGAAAGTCCAATGCGTGATTCTGGATTCAAATATCTTGCCACCGCAACGACGAACACACAGCCTAGCGTGCGTGCATTATTACGAAACGGCAATAACTTCAAATCTATTAAAGCAGAAAACACCAAATTTTGATTGGAGGCGTAGATTAACGATTCTCAAATATTTACAGTTGAACCCCGGGGGGATACTAGGGTTGGTGAATGAGGGGTATGTGCGGACGGGACCTCCGAAAACTAAACTGACCCTTAGAGAGACCAAATTTTAGTGAAAAAGTGATCCTTAGAGAGACTTTTTCGAAAAATTTTCTCTGATTTTCAAAAATTTCCTACCCTTAGTGAGACTTTTTTGTAATTTTTTCTCTCAAAATCAAAATCTTTTTCTAAAAATCGTGATTTTTCCCACCCTTAGAGAGACTACTTTGAAATTTCCTGATTTTTGTAACCCTTAGAGAGACTTTGAAAGGTGAAAAACCCGACCCTTACCGTCCACACATACCCAACACCTATTTTTGCCTAAGTATCCCCCCCCCGGGAGTTGAACTCGTGTAATTTGCACTCCTATAATTCGAATACTCATGTAATTCGAACAGATTCTGTGGTCCCCTCAGAAATAATCTTGAAAACCTTACAAGAAAACTCCTTTAATTCGAACCCATGTAATTCGAAAAACCATTTAAATCGAACAGATTTTATTCAGGTCCCATCAAGAAATTTTAATCATGTAATTTGCATTTTCGACTTTTTTGATTGATGAGGCTATCGACACTCTCAAAAAATGACCTTTTTCGAATCATCGAACGTCATCCCACTGATTCAGAAGATCTCCGAGGAAATTTCCAAGAAACGAGAGCAGAAAATGAAAACAATCGACAATCCAAAGATTTTTTGTTTAAATTGTCTGTTCGAAAGCATCCACCGAAGGGGGACTTCAAAATATCTGTTCTGTTCTGAAGGCACGTTCCAGCTGGATATGACGGTCTGTTCTTAGCGAACTAAAGAAAAAAGTTTGCTGGAAAAAGTGGTCTGTTCTACTGAAGATTGGGAATAGCTGGAAAAATACGGTCTGTTCTACTGAAGATTGGGACCAACTGGAAAAATATGATCTGTTCTACTGAAGATTGGGACCAGCTGGAAAAATATGATCTGTTCCTTATGAAAAAATAGTTTGATATCCAAAAAATAAGGTGTCTAAGAATTTCCTATTTGTTCTCAGGGAATTTCAAAAAAGTCAAAAAGTTTTTGAGATCTGTTCTTTTCCTTCTGAATGTGGTTGCCTGGAGTGGCAGCTGAAAATTCTCCATCTGTTCTACAAAACATCTGGAAATTGTCGATCTGTTCGAAATGTTAGCTGGAAATTAAGTTTCTGTTCTTAAAAGTCCTTTAATGTCGAGCTGGAATTTAGCGATCTGTTCTTATAAGATTTTGTCAGCCCTGGTAGATAAGAACAGTTAACTCGCGTAAAATCAATCGCCTGGTAATTTCGTACCTGTTCCAAAAGTTTTTTTATCTCCTAGCTGGAGAAGTAAAGATTTCTCCCCTGGAAGACGAGGAACTTTTCTTAATTTCGTTGTTATCCTTCCAGCTGGAAAATCAGAACATATATTTGCAAATTTTAGGTCGGTGGCTGCTTCTGTCTGTGCATAGACATTGTTCAAAAGTTTACGTTACGAATTTCATAACGTCAAAATCGGTTTTTGGCCGATATCTTGAAATCAGCTTGATTTAAATTTTTGACCCAGCACTTTTCGTAACCATACAGTTCTTTTAAGTTGTATGCGAGAGTTAAGTAACAATGGGAAGCGGTGGGAAAAGTGGGAAGCCGGTAGGTTTTGCATCAAAAACTGTACTTTTTTCAGAACACCCTGTAATATGAGAACACCCTGTAAGATGAGACACTGATCCTCATGAGTGATGGAAAACCTCGCATTCCTCACATCTATATGATACTATTTATAGTGAAGCATAGAGCAACAGCATTGCACATCTACATTGGCTTAATAAGAAGCTTTTTAATGTGTTCTTAACTTCCATGGAAACCTCATTTAAAACTAATAATAAAGCCATTGAAAAAATAATCAACACGTAACACTCATAACAGAATGAACTTTCTGGGTCAACTAGTCGCGTTGGTTGATACTTCAAGCGAAAACTAAAAACCTATGATCGAACTAATAAACATTTTTAGTAGCTGTGCTGTAAATAAAGATATAAGTCATATTTATTAAATTAGCATTGGACTTCATTCGTATTATTTAAAGAAATGGCTGAACCGTATACTCACTGCTACATGATGATAAAAATATTATGAAAAAAATTTTGAATATATTAATTAGCCTCCGTCTCAGAACGCGGTCAGAAAATTTTGCGGATAATTTCACAGCGAAAATGCATCCAGTGAAATGTGAGTAATGTATCATAATTCAAGTCGACTGACATAATTATACACATAATACATGTTACAAGTTCTGCCTACAGATTCTCAATCTCGGCTATAATAAAACTATTACATGTTAGTAGCAGACCCGACTGCCCAATGTTATGTAGCAGGTTGAAACATGAGTTTCTACTGGAAAGATGCAGTTTGTTTTCAAGTTAAATCTTCAAAATAAAAGAGACTGTGTGGGTTTCTTTACTTCCAAACAACCTACCAATAGTTTTGGAACACTCCATAATAAAGGAAGATGGCTCTTCTTGTGGATTGGCTTTCTGATACTCCATATAAACACGATGTGACATGAAAGTGAAGAGACATGATTTGTTGGTTTTTGTTTGATTTGTTGACTCATATATCTCATGGCAAATGGGATAGCAAATGACTTTTCATGTATTGCTTGGCTCTACATATGATACCTCTAACTTTGAACACCTCCGGAATGTTGAAAAAAGCATTTTACGAGATAAGTTTCAATTATAATTTTCATGGAATTTTTTAATCGACAGATTTTGCTTGGCGTCAGTTTTGTTTGGTTGATGTTTGGTATCGTGATCATTAAAAGCAATGAAATACCACACAGTCACTCTATACATGATGCCTCCAGCCATGATTGGTATCAGAATGTTGGAAAAAAACATTTTACGAGAAATTGTTGATAGAAATTATATTGACTTATTTTTACAATTTTGGCGGTGTGGGTTTATTTGGTTGATAATGTTTACACTGTGGGATGGTTTTCAAAAAACTGTTATATTGATTGTTGTTTGTTGGAATTGATTACCAAAAAAAAGAGAACCTTTTTTTGATAAATACTTTATTTTTTTCATGAATCAAAAAAACCGTGTGGATAGTATGTCTTGTAGTAACCAATGGGCAATGCAGTGTCTGTTTTCAAATTTTGAAAGCTCTATACCTACTGAATTGAAGCTCTGACTAGCTCTGAGCCATGTTTTTTTTGTTGCTATTAAAAGATAGATTTTTTTTAATTAGCTTCATCAGTTAATGTAAATTTTAGTAGTTTGTCAGCGTGAGGACAATAGTCCCAGTGGATTTTGTCTCCTATTGTGAGTAACTTTGAGTTCTATTTTAATCAACCTCTCAACTGCTGATCTTTCAACATCATTTAGCTGTGTAGAATGGGCTTCCAAGTACCATTCTTCTCAAGTATTTAGTGAAAATTTAACAAAGGCTAGAAGTTCTTGACTGTCCTTCTCCCTTATGTTAAAGTTGTTCTGATGAAGGACATTGCTATTTTTAGTAGCCTTCACATATCAATAAGGAGCTTTGGTGTAAATGTTTTTTCTGATGAAATCATACTAATCTGAAACTATTTGGCCCTTATGAACTTTCTAGAACAATAATCTTGCTCCAATCTTGAGAAACATTGGAAAAATAGGTTAGCATTCCCTGCCATAATTTCACAGATTTCCTCTGCTTTCTGCTTGAAAACGCTGTCGTATAGCCGAAAACGAAAGTGAAACTGTGAAAACGTCCGCAAATTCGGGCCCAGTCCTCTTCCGAGACGGAGGCTAATAGACGGGGAGGGTCCTTCTAAGGCAAGGTAGTTGGCAAATATCGGAAAATTAATAAACCTTATATCTTATTGATTTTCATTATCTGCTCCGATTTTTAATGGACACACTTTGTTTCTTTTCAGCGATGTTTAATGAGCTGCAGGTGTAAAAAGTTGTGTCAAAGGATGATGAAATGAACTTGCTATAGATTCTATAAAATTCGCTATAGTTTTATGACCACTTCTTGCCAAATTTGGACCTAAGATCGTTTTTCTTTCAACTTTTAACCTTTAAAAAATGATTTTAGATATCAAAACCGATTTGAATGAAAAAAGGGAGAAAATGGTTGATGGTTTGGAGCAGTTCCACTGAAAGAGGATATTTCGAGGATGGACGTTCAAGATCTTCTGGTCATTCTTGTACTGGCTGTCCTTATTGCTTATGACGTCATGGATTACTACAAACTACGTCATGATATGCAGATTTACGGAACACGGCAGAAAGTCAAGGAGAAATACCTTGAAGACGATATGAAAGAATTTTCGCCACTTACCGTAAAATACGACAAAGCTGAGGTTGTTACGACCACTCATCGGTATTATCCACCGATAGATTCTGGAAAGTCGAAAGATTTATCGAAAATGGAATCCATATTTTTTAGGTTCGTTTAAAGGACATCCATGCTAAAAAATTCAAATCATATGATATGGAAAATGAAATTAAACATACCAATCAAACATTCTAGCCTGCAAAGCAGTTTTACTGAAAGAAGTTACTACAACACAAAAATAAACAGGGTGCCAAATATGGTCGGCTATCCCAGAAAACTTCATCCTGGCCGCTACTTCGAATGATATAGTAGACAAAATGATCAGTGATACGAGGAATATTTGTGTTCATTATATCGACGTTTCGGCTCTCGTTCAACTGTTGATCTTCTCCATGACTTGTTCTGAAGAGCTTCATGTTTTGCCTACAACTTACATGATCACCATGGAAATGTTTTTGGAACTATTGTGTTTTTGCCTGAGTTCGATACGCAGATCCAAGGGGAACGCCAACTCACTTCGAATAACCGAATAATCGGGAGTCTATTGTACTGTTGAAAATATGACAACAAGAGTAAAAAAATGATACTGAAATACAAGTTCAAATCAAAGCTCTTTCCAATCATGATTTATTATTTAAAATAGGTTCAAGCATTACACTAAACTCTTTAATAGATTCCGGTATCTGGGTAAAAATTTTAAGTTAATTTGCATTATCACTATCTATCTATGGTCAAAATTTAATCGTTTAGAATAATCTGATTTCAATCATTGAGATATTAACCCTTGTAATCAATATAGCAGGTTACTGGATCAAATGATAAAAGTTTCATTCGAATTATTATAACTAGTGTCACTGGTCAAAATTTCAAGTTAATAGCACTTTCCAATCATATACATATCAGGAACAAAAAATCAGAAAAAACTTATGAGCCTATCCCGAGGAAAGCTGGTAACAGACGGACGAACGGACAAGGGTTAATTTATAGGACCTCTGAGGAAGATCCAAAAATAAGAATACCTGATATCTCGGAACAAATGACCGAAAAACTGAATTTTCGTTGTAAACATATCATGAGTTGTATAGTTTAAAACTTCTGGTGGACTTACTGTTTTATCACAAGATTTTAATTTTTCATTCTTCATTAAAATGGAACCTTTTCTATTCTAAGCTTAAATTTCGTACACGGATTCCCCTCAATAAAAGATTTACGTTCAAATGTTTACCACCTCCTAGATTTGTGCTTTTCATAGACTGAAGGGTTGCTTTGTTATTCCAGGGTGCAGTGGTGAATTTGAAACTTGACTTTAATTCCTTGATTCAATAAAAGATAATCAAAAGGTAACTTTATTGACCTAAATAGCACCGATGTGTAGAATAATACATAAAATGTGTGAATTGTGAAGACCTGAAAGCTCTCTCACCAAAGGCAAGAAGAAAAAAAACGTATTGGTAATACATCAGCTAAATCGTATGAGGGTTGTCCGAGAAAGTGACCACTGAAAAAACTTGGATATATTTTCTAAAAGCCAGTAATGTTTTCTTCTTAAAGGGATAAAAAATTCAGTTAAGTTTTAAAAACTGGACGGGTATGATTACAATCTTAAGGAATTTTAATATAACCTCCTTCAAAGAAGTTATATAGTCAGTCACCCATAGCTTTTCAATTTTGGAAAAATAATTTCGGTACTATGCTCTCAATAGATTGAACTAAAAAAGCGTCTCGGGATTTTTTTTGTTGATTTTATCTCGTTAAATCTTAAATTTTGTAGAAATATTGAGAAAAGAGTGTATTGAAATGCCATTTTTCAGTTATCTGTAAATTGAGAATGAAAAACTCGATTTAGAAATAAAATCCCAAGACACTTTTTCAGTTTGATCTTTTGGGAATCTTACAAAAAAAGAATGAAGCCGAAAGCTAAATACTTTTATGTCCCTTTAGCTTCGTTAAAATAAAAGTAAAGATATTTTATGTAATATCTTTTTGAAGGAAACTCATTTCTCTAATATTCATGAATCTAGAAGAATTGTAAAATTTTAGATATAGATAATTTGCATGGGCTTAGCATAACAGTACATCTACTGTACTCCCAATCTTCAATTTTTTTGAATAATAATTACTTTCATTTCATGAGTTGCGCGATAGAATTGCTATGGTCCATCGTCGCAGGTTAAATTTCAGAGAAAGCTGAAAATGATAACGGGATACTCACAAAATATTTTTTCTCGCAATATTTGATCAATTTTTGTCAACAGTTTCGGAAATCGTGAGCCTTTTGTGTGACCCTTAGAACAGACAATAGGCTAATGTAATGAAAAGGCCCCAAGTCGAGATGAATCTTGCGATTTATGGAAAACTAATTAAAATCTGACTTTTTGCGAAATCGTAAAAATAAGGGAAAGAAAATGTATGGAAGAAAAACTTTTCATCATGTTCAAGTGAGCTTTTTCAATTGGTGTACTGGGACGTAACTTTCATTTTGTCACCCAAACTGTGGGGCCCATTTAAAGTAAATTCATCATCGAATCAAATGGAATTTATTGATAAGTAGGAATTCTTTTCATCAATTATCAATCGATTTATTACAGTTTTTAAGTTCATACTGCTAGGACAAGTAAACAGTTTTGGAAGTGGAAGTTCAGACTGGTAAAAAATGTTGAAATATGATAAACTTTAAAATAAAAGAGATGAAAGTGATAACTACTTCTAGTCTAGTTAGTGGTGCAGGTGTTTTTGTCTTCCTTTCTTCAAAACCTCAGTTTTTTCATGCTTCCTTTTCTCTTTTTTCTTGTCTCACTTCACTTCATCAAAATAAGACGAGAATTCAAAATTTCTTTTATGAGATGATATAGAAACTTTTGGGATGATCTTTTCTGATCAGATTTCTTGAAGTTCAAGTTTTCAATTTCTTGAAGAAATGAGTCTGGAACTTTAAATCAAAATGGTAAACAATTTTGGGAAACATTGGCGATGGCTGAAGTTTTACTTTTGGTCGAAGAAAGAAAGTGATCAATTCGTTCAGTTTTATTTTTACAGTTCCTATCTTGATTATACAGTTTGCTGAACGTTTTCACAGTTTAGGTTAAATGGAATAACAGGGGTTAGTGGGCCAGGATTAACATTAAGGTTTTATTTATCAAATCACTTTTAATATTAAGATATCAAAACCGATTTGAAGGAAAAAGGGAGAAAATGATTGATGGTTTGGAGCAGTTCCACTGAAAGAACATTTTGAGGATGGACGTTCAAGATCTTCTGGTCATTCTTGCACTGACTGTCCTTATTGCTTATGACGTCATGGATTACTTTAAATTACGTCATGATATGAAGCTGTACGGAACACGGCAAAAGATCAAGGAGAAATATCCTCAAGATAACATGAAAGAATTTTTGCCACCTGCCAGAAAGTACGACAAAGCTGATGTCGTTACGACGACTCATCGATTTTACCCAACGACTAATAGACGCAAAGCAAAAGATCGATCATGAAAACATATTTTGGATGATAAATTTGGCTAGTGTGAGCAAACGGATTTGTCATACAAGTCCAAATATCCTCGGGAATGAAGTTCACTATTGAATTTTATTTGCAATCTTGAGTAAGACATTTTCTTTGTTCTTGGCGCATTATCATGGATTATGCATTGTGAATATATGGGGATGGTGATAGTTTTCTTAAACCCTGAAGTTCGATCATTCCTTGGAATATCGAAGATAACTCCATGTATTTTCTCCAAGGCGATTTCGGAAGTTTGATTTCTATTGATCAATTGTGCTTCTTAATTTTCAAGATGATGTTCAAATGCATCGAATAATTCTTTAACGTAGAAATATTATATTGTAAATTTACAGTCTTATAATATAATATTAATATAGATCTATTTTAAGATGATAATTTACAGAAAGTCAAAAAAGGACAAATCGATCTTGCTAAAACAATCTTTCAAGTTGTCGTCATCATTTTTCCCGAAGGAAATCAAGAAATTCTCAAAACATGAAATTATTCAGTGACCTTCATATATTTCGCCTGAACTATGGCTTATTCGACTAGAGACGGCCTTCAAAAAGCGATTGATTGAAAATCTATTTTACAAAAGATAAGTTAAGATAATTTAGATAAAAAACTAAGATTCGTGATTCCTGCTCGTAT
The DNA here is from genome assembly GCF_902728285.1 of Clytia hemisphaerica. NCBI lineage: Eukaryota > Metazoa > Cnidaria > Hydrozoa > Leptothecata > Clytiidae > Clytia > Clytia hemisphaerica. The sequence goes on along the minus strand of NW_027104114.1, from coordinate 499,262 downwards.
TTTTACAATGAACTCGAATTTTGACAAATATCGAATCATTTTTAATGTACTTCCCTTTTTTCAGGGCGTCCAACGAAATGAATCGATTGAAACCTTTTCCGTCGCTCATTTTATCCGAAGGCCGTTTATAACTGTCCTCGTTCGGCGTCGGCACTAAAGTATACGTCACGTTCGTCTGGTCTGGCGTTTGTTCGAGAAGAGAAAAAGTGATTTTGTGATTGAAAGGCCATCTTAATATATCATCATGTTCTGAAGGGAGAATATGGAAATATATAGCCATGTACTCTCCTGTTTGCGAGCCAAGTCCGTTTACGAAAAGTTGCGCCCTTACTTTGTACCCGTATCGACTGGTAAAGAAAGGTGGGCTGTATACTGAAAGTTCCGTTTTATTAACTGCGTTTTGCATGTGTTTCGAAAAGTTCTTAATCTTCCATAAAAGAGATCCAGTGAAATTAGTGTCACGTGATTCATTCATTTCTTCTTGAAGTTGATTGGCCTGTACTTTCAAGCGAGTAATTTCCTCCATAAACATCTCCGTTTTGGACGCCAAGTCTTTGATTTGGTTTTGCATATTTCTTGAGTTCGTTTCCAACGTACGGTTTGTTTCGTGAAGATCTTTGATAACAACATTCTGCTTACAGATATAATCTTGCACCAGTTTAATTTTATTGTCATGTTTCGCTATCACCTTGTTTTCTTTCTTAATATATTCTGTTTTGATTTCATTGATAGATTTACAGACCAGATCTAAATGTGTCTCGGAAGCGATATCCATATGTAAATCGACCTCGAATCGATTTCCCTGGAATAATAAAAAGGAAGAAGAGAATGAAGATAATGATTGTAAGCGTATCTCGATTCGATCGAAAAAAGTGACAGAATCATCATTGGTCACACATTCTTAGACTAGTTGGGTTGACATGACTCGAGTATTTGTAAAGTGAAATTTCTGTTGTTTTCTTACCTTGAACTTACAACCCAGCTTGATAAATTTACAGAATTTCAAAGAAGCGCCATCTCCTGAAATACTTGGCGATGCTGGTTCCTATTGACGGTAAGGAAAAGAATTGTAATGAATTTCTTGCACAGGAGGAAGATGGTACGTGAATAATAATTCTATAGCTTAAAATTGCGACAGAATCTCAACAATTGTCAACAAAATTAACAGATAAAAAACTGATTTTGAATGAAGGGGCGTTTAAGTGCGTAGGTAAGTCTTTTTTATTTTAGTAGGTTAAAAGCAATTTCTTCAGATTCTAACTTTTTTTCTGATATTTTAATGATTTTTTGTAAACGAAAATCCAAACAAACGAAGTTATCTCAACATGGGATCAAGAATACGATCTTCGAAAATGTTTGTTTTCTTAATCTTACAAGGCTTTTTTACTTTAAAAGTACAAATTTTGTTGTATTGAAGTGGGATTTTAATATGTACAATAACTTAATAAAGCAAGAGTCAGTCAAATAATGATTTCACACCAGAAAATATCAAAGTTGATTTTACTTTTTGTTCGTTATTTTGCATCTTGTTTCCTTTAGTTAATCGAGCAATTTAAAAAAAAACGTTAAAAAATGTTTCAACCCTGAAGCAAATCCCGAAAAAAAGTTTCTTGAACATTATATTTTGCTCGAACAAGATATACTCAGTATACTATCAGTTGAGGAACAGGAAAAAGAAAGACACAAAACATCTGTGTTGTATCTCAACCGATTATGAGAATGGAAAAGAGAATTGATGATGGATGGATGAAGAAAAGGGATTTAAACTTTGACATCCTTCATAACGAAAAATGATATTTTTCACTGCTCACGAAAAAAAGAGAAATAAACTTTCTTTAGAATTCAAATATTTCCCAAAGATTATGTTTCCCTAGAGGAAAGAATCTTTCCCCTTTGGCCTAATCTCAGTTTCAAACTTCAAAACTGAAACAAGATATTGTACGGACAAATCCTAAGAAACATTTTACTTCAAAAAAGGAATTGAACCACCTTCTTTTACAAAAATTTATCAACAGAGAAATCGTACAGAACAGGCCCATGTCATGTAATCATAACGTTGAAGGGCTCAATACTTCTAAACCCATTCATAGTTTAGCCATACCATGGGAAATCATGAGAAAAAAATTCAAATTTATAATCATTTGTTGGTCATAAAAATCTCATAAAGCACGTTAAAGAACGCCCCTTGTGGTCAATGAACCTCATCATCCTCAAAAGTTTCATTTGTTCATTGAGTTAAGATGAAGTGTAATCCTTATAAAGACCATTCGAAGTGTGGGGCCATTTGCAACCCTATTTGGAAACATCATCCCTTGGTATCCGTCACAAGTTTCATCCCTTACCTCTGAAGAAGTGGGCATTGTTCTTGAAGATTCACCCTCAGGTCCTGGACGTGATTCCATCGTGCAATCGTGATCCTGCAAGTAGAAATTAAATGAGGATTAGTAAAATTACAATCCGGTTGAGCCTCAATGACCCCAGTAAGTAAAAAAAGAGTTCAAGTTCCTTTCTTTCTTTACACCAAGAACTTACGTCGATATCGTTTTCACTTTCTTCGGTGATTGTTTCACTGGCGTAATATTTGCCACCACCACCAGCACCACCACCACCAGCACTACCAGCACTTTCATCACCGCTTATTCTCTCCATGTATTTCTGCATTCGTAAACGAATCATACCCGTTTTGTTTTTTAATTCTTTCATACTTTCATACAAAAATATTTTCACAAGAACCAAATATAATAACAGTGTCAGGTAACAGTCACTAAAGCAACGAAGAGTTCCTATATTCTCAAACTACTCTAGTCTACTGTTGACCAAACTCAAAACCTTCTATATTTCTTGTCTACCCATTCGAAAATAGAAAACCATGTATCGACCGCACATCACAAGCCATGTGTGCGTATGAGATTATATGAAGCGAAGAGAAAAAGTCGAGGGTTATGGTATAAAATACATGAGATCACATATCTTGTTGACTGATGGATTCATTCGGATGTTTAGGTTTGCTCCAATCACTTGTCAAATGACAAAACAGACAAACACAAATCACAAAAGAATCAGTTGTTACCATTTCTCACATAAGTATTCACTGAACTTATTTTGACTCTTTTTGCTCAAGTACTATGGAATAAGTTGGATTAGAACTCAAGCATACTGTATTCTATGCTGGCTCCAACTGAAGTAGTCTTTATCTCTACTTGTACCAACCTTCAATGTTTGCAGTGTGAATATATTTCACGTTTCTAAACAAAGTTTCTTTGTATACGCCAAGTTTGTCTTGGCAGCCTCAATTTTCCTTAAAATCGTCACGAAACTTCCGTAAACTTTTTTTTTTTGTCACGACTTTTTGGCGATAGTTAGCTTTTGAGACGTGAAAGTTAAAGAATACTGAACATTTAAAATGTCAGTAATCAAAAGCCAGGTCATCGTTTTTAGAAAAAAAGGTTTTAATTTCAGGTCGATGCTACTTACTTTGTAATTTCACCATCTATCTATTTAAAAAATCTTCTGAAAATTACAGTAAAATTTCTCGTAAAGAAGTTCTCTTAAATATTCCCTTGACTTTCTTTCAACATTTAGCAATCGTTCAATTCCGATTGAATCAGGTGGCAACTAACTAAAGTGTGAATGTTGAAATTCAGTTGGCAATGGTCGACGTCACCAAGTAGGTGTTTGTTCCATTCACTATTTATGTGGTATGGAAGGTCAATCGATCTAGCTTTCGTCATTTTTAATTCATTTTCTTTTACATATTCAAACTTCAACTGAGATTGACCAACTTTATATATACACTTAAAATTATCTTTTCAACATTCGGAACAAAATAAAAACAAATAAGCTATCCTCTTGACCTCAACACTCGAAGCATCCCTGCATCAAAAAGCAAGGGAATAGAAAGCTAAGCAATCAATCATCACAGAAATGAAGCAGGCTGTCATCTCGAATTTCTTTTATCCATTCATTCTTCAATCAACACTCACTAAAAATGTAAATCTCTTAATCAAAAAAAAGGCAGTCACTCTGTCACAAACTCAAGTACCAAATCGATTACCCCAAAATCACCTCTTAATCTTCTGCCACGTTATAAATTGTTTGACTTCCAAAATCAATTTCTCCTCTTGACACAAACTGTGCAAAACTGGATTTTTTGTTTCTTATTGCGAAGGTGAATCAACGTAAGATCACACAGCATGATCGAACGTCTGTAGATACCGATCGACCGATCGAAAGAAAGATTGATTCACAACTTAGATGAGAAGACTGAACATGATACTAAACAAACTTCACATATATTTTTTATTTTATCAATCATACATCATTCGATCGTATAACATACGAGACATACAACAAGACACAATATGGCGCCTTGTAAGCGACCAAGGGGGTCCTTCCTCGTTCCATTATCAAAAAAGGAACAGAAGCTTGTTCAGAAAAACAACAGCCGGTAAAAAGACGAAGACGTCACCAAACATCCATCGTGATATTGTGAAATATTGTCTGAGCAGGAATAAACAACTCTTCATAAAAAGTCTCTCTTCTTGCACACAAACATCAAGGAGTCCAAAATAGCGGCCACTAAAACAAACTTTTTTTAGATTATCCTTGCTGATTCACGAGTACGTATCAAAGAAAATCCTTTGAAATCTTTTGCGAAATCGAGTTGACTTGTAAGTGACGAATGGTGAGGTTTGAAGGCACATCTCAATAACCCCTTTGTTTGTTTATTAAGGAGATAAACACTGGCTTGATAATAGTCGTGAATCATAGCGCTTGCTTTTGCGATGATGCATAAGAATTAAGCTTTGCTTTAAATTTAATAAACTGAAAATGAGATTTTAAAAATCTGCTGCGAGGTGCAAGTGAGTTTCTCTGGTACATACACCAGTATGTGACCGATTCAAACTCTACAACGTGATTGTTGTACCAGTAACATATTTGGCAAATTAGTCCACCATCTCATACTAAATATACATTAAAGCTTTACTTACATCCACGAATTCTCCGTTCTCCATGAAGGCTGAGTTACAAAGTGCCAATTCTTGTTGTAGTGACGGTGTAGATGGGTCCAAACAAATGTGCGATTCCAATTGATACTTGAGTAAAGTGCTTCCACAGCCTTTCTCACAAATCACGTTCACGAATTCACAGTCTTCTCTATGTTCCTGAAAGATCAACAGTGAGCAACATGAAAA